>NW_019154093.1:5629017-5775150 GCF_002288905.1 Enhydra lutris kenyoni
AAAAAAAAAAAAAAAAAAAAAAAAAAAAAGAACTAAAAGAAGTCTAGATTGGAAGAGAAAAACAAAAACATCTATTCACAGATTAAAAAAAAAATTAGGAGTATTCATAACAATTCGGCAAGGTCATGGGACATAAGACCAATGTACAAAAACCAACTGTATTTCTATATATTAGCAGTGAATAATCCAAAAATAAAATAAAATAAAAAATAATTCTATTCACAATAGCATCAAAAGAATAAAAATCCTAAGAGAAACTTCCAGTTGAAGATGGATAGCCAAGCCAACATGTTATACTCCCCTTCAACCTGAGCCCCTAAGTTCTCATGGAAATAATCAGAGGTGTATTAAAAAGAGTCAGTATAAACATCTGCTCTGGGAACTAGGAAAAAAAGAAAGATACCTACATGCTACTAACACTAAGGAATTTCTACAAGGTGCAGTGCCGGTATGACCCAGTTAAGAAAAAGCCTAGCCAGGCAAAATGTTGACAGAGAAATACACCTTAAAATGTTTTTTTGGGAGTGCCTGCGTGGCTCAGTCGGTTAAGCATCTGCCTTTGGCTCAGGTCATCCCACGGTCTTGGGATCCAGCCCCGTGTCAGGCTCCCTGCTCAGTGGGGAGTCTGCTTCTCCCTCTCCCTCTGCCTGCTGCTCCCCCCCTTCTTGTGTTCTCTCTGTGTCAAATAAATAAATAAAATCTTTTTTAAAAATATGTTCTCACGAAGTAACTTAACCACTAGTAGAACCAAAATCACAGAAAAGGCAAAGAAAACTTGTACTTGAAAGTAGAGAAAAGGAAATAATAGTAAATAAGAATAAGGAAACTTAAGAACAGAAAGCATTAAGTATTACACTGGAACAAACATATATGTTGTCATCAAAAAAATTGAGTAGATTAAGCTTTCCTACTAAGGAACAGACTCTCAGTGAAGGTTTAAAAATAAAAATCCAGGGGCACCTGGGTGGCTTAGGTCCTTAAGTGCCTGCCCTTGGCTCAGGTCATGATCCCAGGGTCCTGGGATAGAGCCCCGTGTCAGGCTCTCTGCTCATCAGGGAGTCTCTTATTTCTCTCCTTCTCCCCCCACCCCATGGCTTGTGTTCTCTCTTGTATCTCTCTCTCTCCCTCTTAAATAAATAATTTTTTTAATTCTTAAAAAAAAAAGTCCAATGATATGATGTCCTAAGAGACATAACTAAAATAATAGCAGAAATATTAAAAACAGAGCAATTGGGAAAGAGGGGGACCCAATAAATACAAACCCCAAAGAAACGAAGGTGGTTATATTAGCATCAAAGTAGAATTTAAGACCAAAAAAAAAAAAAAAACCTAGAGGACTAAAGATAACTTTTGTATTGAAAAAAATACATAAAATTCACTCCTAATATCTAATGTTTAAACATACTGATGTGCTGAAGAGTACAGCACCAAAATATATAAAGTAAAAACTTAGAAATAAAAGGATAAATTGACAAACAAGAGTGCAGATGTGAAAACAATGCACTGCTTATCCTTGACAAACCTCATCAGGCGGTTAGAAATTAGAAAACCTGCATAATGCTAATGACACAAATTTTTTCACAAAAATTATTTCTTTTAAATGCTTATAGAACACTTACAAAAAAGCGATCTTATACCGTGGGGGAAAAAGTCAGCCAATTCTCCAAAGTAGAAATCATGATCTGATCATAATGCAATACAACTATATAATAATGTTTTAAGTATAAAAAAAGTTACTGGAAAATCTGAGAGAGAAAAAAAACCCTAGAGTTTAGGAAGGCACAAAACCACAATTAGAGACTCCTCCTAAAATAATGACTATCCATCAAAATTTATGGGATACGGTCAAAGTTATACTTGGGGGAAAATGCTCTTAAGGTTTTTGTTTCCAAACAAGAAATAATGAAACTGATTCAATTCTGAAATCAGCAAAAGAGCAACACTGGCCCAAGGTAAGAGAGAGAAAAGGATGAATAAAGATAAAAGCAGAAATGTATCAGTTAGATAATAGAGAAAGAATAAAATTGATACGCCTACAGGTTGAATGCTAAAAAGACCAATAAAACAGGCAAACTTGTGACAAGACTAATTGAGTAAAAAGAAACAAAACACAAACAAGTGGGAGCAAACGCCAGACAGAAGTGTGCTCCCAGATCCCAGAGAGGTGGGGAAACTGTATGACTCTAGCCTGAGACCCTTGACCATCTCCATAAAACAGATGATTTCCTGGACAAACATACATGTAGAAACTGATTCATGAGTAAGAAGAAAACCAGAAGAGACTAATAACCATGCAAAAACATGAAAATTCATGAGGACCCAGGAGTCCCCACCAAACACACACTTGCTGTCCGCCCCCTCCACTCTCGGAAGGAGCTCCATTCCACAACCTTCAAGGAACTCATGCATATCCCACTCCTTCCTGCTATCTGGGCTGCCCTCTGGGGTCATCTCCCCACCCAGGGTCCTCCAAGCTGGGAGTTCCTCTAGCTGCAGGGACCCCAAGAGGCACAGCCCTCTTTCCCCTCTGCCAAGCCTGTAGGCTCTTGGCTACTGAAATGAAAGGAAATGAGCAGACTGGGAAGATCCCAGAAAGGGAGAACACAAGCAGGGACCTAGTGAAGCCACAAACCCCGGGGCCCTCCTCCTCACACACGCTGGCTGGCCAGAGTGGGCTGCGCTGGGGCCAGAAACACATCCAGGGCCTTCCCTTCCAGGACCGCCTCCCCACCCTTCCAGGCCAGACCAGTCCCCCAACTCCAGTGGGTGTTCTGGATTTCACTCTCACAGTGAGCAAACCAAGCATCAGAAAGCAGAGGTCTGACCACGTCCGTGAGGACCTTAGAGCAAGAAAAGTTGGAACAGCTCCAGGACACAGAACCAAAGGAAGCCTCCAGCTGTCCACACCCGAGCGAAGCACCCCATTAGCCTTTCCACCTTTCAGCTTCATTCACTGTCCATCAAAAGTCTACACAGGGGCCCCACGGTTGGTGCCACCTGAGCTCAGCACCTAGTGGTGAGGATTTGCTCCCTTGCGACCTCATCCAGCCTCTCCAGCCCCAGTCCCCCCATTTTATCTCGAGCTCTGATGCCCTTGAACGCTCAGCTCACATATTCACATCCACGCCCGCTGCCCCCATGAGCAGGTAGTCCCCGTGAGGACAGTGGCTGTGTTGTGCTTGCTGCCACATCCCCTGCACCCAGGCCAGCGTCTAGAACATAAGGGGTGCTCATGACTTAGTTGCGCAGTGAACTAGTGAAGAGGACGGCAGTCCCTGTCCCCCCGCCAAGTGTCACTGAAGACCTACCATGCGCCAAACCCTCTGATTGTCCAGGAGGGATGGATAAGCCCAGCCTTGTCCAGGAGGAGCTATTAGTCAGAGGGGCCCCAGGTGCCCCTACCCCTGTAGCAGGCTTGGCAGCCTCACCTCTGCACTGCCCTGAGAGGGCAGCGAGTGGGAGAGGAGACAGCTGGTGCTGTCCTATAAATGCTGTTTGTGACCCTGCTCCAGAAGCTCACGAGCTAAGGGCACAGAGCATCTTAAACAAAGCCTCAAGAGTTAAAGCACTTGCCAGGGAATGGCTCATTACTGTTCTGCTCATTAGCACCCCAAGCTCCCCGGGGCTTGGCTGGGAAGCCACTAACCCTTTGGCTCCCTGGGGAGCCCAAAGCCTGGCTGGCACAACCAGGACACCATTGGCCACGGAGCACAGCCATGCACCAGGTCAAGAAAAGCTGGAGAGCAAGAACTCTGGGGCCTGACCTCTGTCCCAGACAAGTTTGGCCGTCTGTCTCCCTCCTCAAAGGGAACTCTCTCCCCCTTGGGAGACAGCCCAGCAGGACAGGAAAGCCCTCTCCAGAGTTTTCTCTTCCAATGACCAGGATGGGGTTTGAGAGAGTGGGAACTTTGCTCCAAACTCCTTTTTGAGGGAGTAGGTAGAGGGGCAGAGGGAGAGGGAGAATCACAAGCAGGCTCCGCACTCAGCACTGAGTCCAATGCAGGGCTTAATCTCACGACACCAAGATCCTGACCTGAGCTGAAATCAAGACTCGGACCTTAACCAACTGTGCCTCCCGGGTGCCCCTACCCCCAAACTCTTGATTCTACACTGCCAGTCAAGTCCATGTAAATGCAAGGCAAATTCCAACAAAGTATTGATGGTTTTCAAGTACAGGATGTAAGCCATGATCACTATTGGCCTTCAACATGTATCTGCTGGGTCCAGGGGGAGGAAAAAGATCTCCAGGCATGCAAAGAATCCACACCAATAGATATATACACATACACACAAATCCATACAAAATCTGTCTTAATAGAAAGACTTGGTTTTCTCTATAACACTTTGTGTCTTCTATCTCATCTTCCCAAGTACACTACCCATCAGTCCCACCTACTGGGCACTTCTAAGCTGGAGAAAGGAATTTGGAAATGTAAAGAAAGCAGAGGAACTAGGGCGCCTGGGTGGCTCAATGAGTTACGCCTCTACCTTCAGCTCAGGTAATGATCTCAGGGTCCTGGGATTGAGCCCCGAGTCGGGCTCTCTGCTCAGCAGGGAGCCTGCTTCCCTCTCTCTCTCTGCCTGCCTCTCTGCCTACTTGTGATCTCTCTCTCTCTCTCTCTGTGTCAAATAAATAAATAAATAAATAAATAAATCTTTAAAAAAAAGAAAGCAGAGGAACTGAGGGCAGAGCCCATAGGAACAGAGGGTTTTGTTGGCAAGCGGGCTTGGCTCGGGGCCCCGCTGTCGGCTGTGGGGAGGAGAGCAGACAGTACCTGGTTCTCAGGTTCTCTGGCTGGGGCGGGCCATCAAACACCGACAGGACATCAAAGTCCTCTTCCAGGGCAAAGGACTGGAACACGAGCTGGATCCTGTGCTGGTCCTCTGCGGTGATGGTCCACGTGCAGTTGGCGTAATTGGGGTAGCCATACGGGAACCCTGGGCTCTCAACTGTCCCGTTGGGACCTTGCAGTTGGAACGTGCAGTTTTGACCTGGGAGAGAGAAAGGGAGGAGGTCAGTGTGGCCAGAAGAATTCCTAGAAGCTTCCAGAGAAATGGGAACAATGTCCACCTGCTTTCCCACGGGCTTCCTTGGCTATCCCAGGCTGGGCACAGAGGGAGAGAAGGATGGGTGACAAAGGGAGCCTAGGTTTGCTTGTGTCATGCACTGTGCGGAAGACAAAATGTGCATCATTGGACGAGCCTCAGAACAAGTGTGCAGTAAGAAAGTGAGGCTCAAAGAATTGGAACTAAAAGTCACCAGACGGGGCAGAACACAGGCTTCCCGTCTAGAACGTCATATGCCAGAATGATGATTTGCAACCATCTCCATTTCCAGGCTCTCCTGACTCTGCAGGCCCCTCCTCCAAGCTTCCTGTCTCTCCTCCCACCTGGCAGAGAAAACAAAGCCACAAGGGGGAATCCCTTGGTCCCGTGCCCCACTTCCCATTTCTGCACCCATCCAATCTTCCCCAGGTTGTCCTCCTTCTCCCAACAAAGGAACCACCCCTGCTCCATCATCCCATCTGCCCTTGGAATCAAATCCCCCCTCCCCATCAAGAACCTGACCCCTGTCTCTCTCCTGCATACACTACACATGTCCAATCATTTCCTCTCCACTGGAGCCTTCCCATTCTTCCCATTCACTCCATAACCAAGAAAATAATTCCCAAAGCACTCCCTCAAGTCTTGTCTCTCTCTTCCCTTTCACTGCCAAATTTCTAGAAAACACAATCTGGCCATACTTTCTGTCTCCATTTCCTTACTTCCCACTCACTCTCTAGACCTGTCACTTCTGCCTTCGAGCCCTACTGATCCACCCAAGCAGGTGTGCTACGGTCACTGATGGGTCGAGTGGCTATTTTTCAGTCTTCCCTTTAACAGACCTCTGTCTCTGCTGCCTCTAAGACTGTTGCTCACACACACCCTCCTTCTGGAAACACTCCTGTCAGGCCAGAGCATTTCGGACTTCACCATGCATGCACACTGTCTGGGTGGCTGGTGGAAATGTGAACTCTGACCTTCCGATGGACAGCATCCTGCTGGGGCCAAAGGCTGTTCCTCTTCACTGGATCCCTAGTGATGCAATGATACTGATTCTTGGGGACCACACTTAGAGCAGTGTGGTCTAAAGCTCTCTCCTATACCACTGCTTCTCCTTCTTTACACCCTCTGTTCTTCCTCTGGCCCTTTTCCAGGTTCCGTGTTGGGGCCTCTCCTCCTCTCTGTCTAGACTGGAGGACTTCCCCATTTGCCCACTGACAACCCACAACTTCACAGTGCAGGCTGTACTTCCCTCTGAGCTCCAGCCCCAACATCTCCTTTGGGATGCTCAGGCTTGTGATGTCCCCCTCCCTCCCTCTCCTCTGACATCTTCCTCTCCATCACAACTTCCCAAGCAATCCACCATCCTGTCTCTACCTCCACTCCCCACCTCCCCGTCCACACCAGTCTCTCTCTTGGACTGCCATAACAACCTCCTAACTGGTCAACCACATTTACTCTGGTCCTTGCCAACACTGCAGCCAGGGGTGTCTTTTTAAAACAGAAATCTGATCAGATTACTCCCCTCCCCACAACCTACATCAAACCTTCCATGACTCTTCATTGCTGTTCAGTAAGGAAGGAAATCACTTGTAAGCCTGGGAGGGTCTCTGCATGGTTTTGCCCTTACTGTCCTCTCAAACCCAGTGTCTGCTAGCGTTCCAGTCAAACGCCACCCTCTCAAATTTTGTACGAGCCACACTATCTTCCTTGCACGACCACAGGACCTTTGCATATGTTTTTCTCTTTTCCTAGAAAACTCTTCCCTACCTTCTGGGCATATCTATCTTTCAGATCTCAGTCCAGTGTCTCTCCCTGACTAGCTCAACACCCCTATTACATGTTCTCATGACACCATAACCTCTCCTTGATAGCATTTATCATAGAAGCAAATTTCTATGTTTCCATGTCATTATTTCACAAGGATCTTCTTCTTGTCACACTGTAAGCTCCATGAGAAGAGAGACCATATGTGAGTTTTCCTATCTCTAAATCCACACCCCAAACTCAGTATCAGGCACACGGCAAATTTCTAATAATTTCTAATAAATTTCTAATAATTAATATATGGCTTGTATTTAGTGAGTGTTTTAGACACTCTTCCAAGAACTCTGTGTAGACTGAGTTGTTTAAACCTCACCAACAGCCCTTCAAGATGGATACTATCAATATCATCTCCACTTACAGACAAAAAACTAAGGCAAAGAGAAATTAAGGAATGGAGCCCAAACCACACTGCTACTCACAAAAGGGATTCACACGTGAGCAGCCATGTCACACACCCCCCTCCTTAACTCTGATGCTGACAAATGGACTCAACACTATTTTTAAAGCCCATTTAGGGATTAACTGACAAAGGACAGTTAATCTCTGAAATGACTTTACTATTGAGAAGTCTCTTAACACAAAGTATCCCATTAAAGGAGAAAAAAAGTTAAAGTCTTCTGAATAAATGCTAAATGCGCATTTAATAAAATTAGACGGGTAACCCTGATTAAAATAAGCTTTTGCAATTAGGGAAAAGATTTCCTTACCATGATACAGCATCCATTTTAAAACAATAACCAACATCATAGTTACAGTGAAACACCTGATTAAGATCAGGAATGAGATAGAAATGTTACTGTCACCTGTGAGGGTTCATGACTTATTGGAAGAGCTAACTCATGTAACACACACACATAAACACCCACCAAAAAAAAAAAAAAAAAAGATTTGCAAATGATATTTTAATATACCCAAAACCCAAAGAAATCAATTATAAAGCTGTTAGTACTGATAACAAAAAAAAACTCTGTAAAGTAGCCAAATGCAAAATAAGTTTACAAAATCAATACCATTTCCATATGCCAGTAATGGTTAAAAATATAAAGAAAAAAGTTCTTCTTTATGATAACTACAAAATGCATGCAAGACATAGAAATGAGTTCAGTAAAAAATGAGTAGGCACTGTATGAAAATGCCTTTTAGAGAGCAATTTTTAAAAACTGAATAATTGAAGAGACGTAATGTCATCTTGAGCAGAAAGACGAACTACTGAAAGGTTAATTTAGAATATTAACCTTTTGAAAAGTTAATTTGTAAGCTAAATGCAATTCTGATCAAAAGCCCAATGACCTGTTTTAAATTTGGTAAAACGATACCTAAGTTTAAGTGGAAAAATAGATGGTCACAGACAATGCATATTTTTTGAAAAGGTAGTAAATGCAGTATCCTCCTTCTGCAAGATATTAACCAGAATCACCAAATAATGCTGATGAAAACAGCAGAATGGTGGTCTAAGAGCAGACAGGCAGAACATGAAACAGTATTGTGGGAACAATCTTAACACACATAAAAACTGAAATACGTACAAGGCAACATTAAAATAATCAATGAGAGAAGATATAAACATTTCTGCATAGTCACCAAATTAACTGGGAAAAGAACTGCTACCTCCTCAAATCATACCATCTACTAAAATAAATTCCAGATGGAGAAAAGAGTTAGATGTTAAAACAAAATCAAGCCAAAAAAATGATTAGAAAAAATATATAGGCAAATAATTATCTGGTCTATTTTTCTGAGCAGAAAAACTGGAAAATACTACAAGCCTGATAGTTTTGTGCAAGAAGTATGTATATGTCAAAAATAGAAACAGAAGAGAAAAGGATACAAAAATGTTAGGCACAAAAGTAATTCCCTTAATATACAAAAAACCTTGGCAAATCAATAGAAAACAACAAGCACTATAACTGAAAAATCAGACAGGGTCTTGAACAACTTAGTTTACAAAAGAAGACATAAGTGGCCCAGAAAACAGAAAAATATTTAGTCACAATAATAATGTAATAAATCTTCAAAGGAGCCCCATAATTCACTTTCCTAAACTTCCCCTCATCGACACAGACACCAGATCTACTCGTTTCTAAAATCTGCCTGTTGATGTCACTGTATTATGTCATTCATTCATTCATTTGTTCATTCATTCATTCCCCTAGGTTAGACCTGGTGATGGGCCATGGGACCCAGATCTTAGACCGGACATAAGCATACACTCCAATGTGGGCACCCAGGGACACACAGAGTGCATCTGAAGTACAGAGCCCACAGGGGCCACACCGTAAAGGCCACTATCATCCATATACTAGACAACCAATGATACCAACATTTACCACCATCCCCAGCATCCGGGGCTGCTGCCTTGGCTCAGAAAGGCACAGATCTGCTATTTCTGATTCAGAATCAGACTTCTACTTCTACTTCTACTTCTAAATGGACTTCTACAGAGAAAGAAGTGAAGGGGCTCCCAACAGAGCCCCTGGGAACACTTTCCATGGATGGGGAAAAGAAAGGTGATGGAATAGGGGGCAGAGAGGCAGGAAGAATGGCGGGAGGAGAACCAGAGGGCATTTCCACGCAGGAGAACTTGACTCAATCTGTTGAGCACCACAGACAGGCTAAGATGAGGGTCTGGGGTGAGGTCACTCAGTTTGATGTCTCAATGGTCCCTCTGGAAGTAGAATGTTGAGAGTGGGAAATTTGTCCTGGATCCTGCTGCATCCCCAATGCAAAGAATTCAATAAGTATGTGCTGAATGGATACATGAATTTCAGCAAAGGCAGGTGGCAGGAGGCAAGGCGGACAGAAGCCCGATCACAGTTAAGTAAAGGCAAGATGGACTGGTGGAAGGCAGTATATTTTAAATAATAATTTATACATTTTGCTCATTGGATTTGGAAAATACAGGAAAGGATATAAAAGAGGAAACATTATAACTGTACTTTCCTTCCAGAGGCAACTGCTATTTATATTTTCATTTTTTTCCCTATTTTTCCAGATGCATTTCACACTGTGCAACTAATACTGTATATACAATTGTGTGTGCTCCTTCTTCAGTAAATTATTCTTGTCTTAAATTACAAAGGCAAGGTGCTTTTCTGATATACGTAGATATGCATATATACAAAACAAAGACATATAAAAAAAAAACTGATCTCCTATCTCTCTCCCTCCCATCCAATCCAAAGTGACCAGGCAGCTATGTGTCCCTCGCCAACCTTCTCCACTCTCATGCAAGCAAATGGACACATTCTGGGAGAATTTTTATTATTTTGTTTATAATAATGAGATCCTACATTAGCTCATTTCTCTGCAATGTGCTTTCTCACTTAACAGTACGTCAGGGACACCTTCTAGGTCAGGAGATACATATCTAACTTATTTTTTATATAAAGGTGTAATATTCCACAGCATGGATGTATCTCAATGTATTCAACCACTCCCCTGCTCATGGCCACACAGATCATTTCTCTGTTTTCTTTTGCAACAATTCAATAAACATTATAACACGAGCTTCTCCCCCAAGATATTGAATCTGTTATAAAAAGCCTTTTAAATGGATGCACAACATTCCGGTCTGTGGTTAAACTAAAATTTACTCAGACATTCTCCCACTGTCAGACATTTAAATTGTTTCTGGATTTTTTTTTTTTTTTTTCTGTTTTAAATAAGACCTGGATACTTTGTAAGCTCTGGTGACAGA
Organism: Enhydra lutris kenyoni; assembly: GCF_002288905.1. Taxonomy (NCBI): domain Eukaryota; kingdom Metazoa; phylum Chordata; class Mammalia; order Carnivora; family Mustelidae; genus Enhydra; species Enhydra lutris. The sequence continues at coordinate 5,639,585 of NW_019154093.1, forward strand.
ATGAATGCTGGTCAGTGCAGTGGAAAATGTTCTTCCATGGCCAGACTCCCAGAACAAATGTTCACTTAACACTGTAACCATATACAGCTTTGGGTTCAAGGTTGGGGGTGGTGGTCTTGTCCATAGGAGGCTGGCTGACCTCTGTGGCAGGCACTGTTGGAGACAGATAGTGCTAGAAGCCTGACTCATTGGGAAGTCTCCCTGAAATCACATGTTTGTTAGTGAGTTGAGGAATTATAACCCAGAGAGAAGCCATTCCAGATTGAAAGGCTAGTAGAGAGGGAATCCATGCCAAAGGGGCTAAATGTCCTTTCATGCCTATAAGAATCTGAATTTCTTCCAAGAAAAGGGTTACCTGTTCTTCATTCTTTTTTTTTTTTTAATTGTTATTATTCTTTAATTCCAGTAGAGTTAACATACAGTTCAGTTGTTTCAGGTGTGTGCTCCGGTGATTCAACAATTCTATATGTTACTCAGTGCTCATCATGGCAAGTGTCCTCCTTAATCCCCTTCACCTATTTCCCCCATCCCACCATTTTGTTCTCTGCCTTTAAGAATCTCTTTTTGTTTGTCCCCTTTTTTGTTGGTTTTATTTCTTAAATGCCACATAAGTGAAATCACATGGCATTTTTCTTTCTCTGAATGACTTATCTCACTTAGCATCATAGACTCAACTTCCATCCAGGTTATTGCAAATGGCAAGCTGTCATCCTTTTTCATGGCTGAGTAATAGTTCATGCTTATATCCACCACATCTCCTTTATCCATTCATCTACCCATGGACACTTGGGCTGCTTCCATGTCTCAGCTATTGTAAGTAACACTGCAGTGAACACAGGGGTACTTGTATCTTTTTAAATGAGTTTTTTTGTATTCTTTTTTCCTCACTTCTAATGCGGGAATGCTGCTATGCACTTTGATCCCAGGGCAACTTGCCTATCTTTCACTGTTCGCAGGATGGGCTACTTTCATTTACCCATAACTCTCTCTAGTCAGTGCAGCTACCAGACATGGCCAAGACCCACTTCAGGCTCAAGAACAATCCTGGAGAATTAAATGCTTTGGGGTGTTGTTCATGCATTTTTGGGGAGGGATGATTTCCCAATGATAGACTTCCAAAAGTGCAACATACTGAGTCAAAGGGTATGAGCCTTTGTGATGCTCTGGCTCTGGATCTTCCAAATACTTTCTGAAAAACATATTCCAATTCCATTCTCAACAGCCATGCCCATGAATGTCTATCTCAAGCCATCTTCACTCACATTGTGTGTTCTCTTATTGAAAAGTTTTTTCCTACTTGACAGGTACCCCCCCCTAAAAAAAAAGCTATCTTGTTTTATTTAACATCTCTTTATAACTTGGATTCAAGAATTTTTCAACTTTCCCTAATAATTTTAAATCCTCCCTTTGGGAACCATCTGATGAAATCTTTGGCTAAATTTTCCACTGCAGTGTTTATTTTTCCTTCTTGACTTATACATTTTCGTCCTTTAGGCCTCACAGGTACTACAAACACATTTGTCACTGTTTTGGCCTTTTAATTTTATGGTGTTTGACATACACAGGTTCCTAAATTTTATGTACTTAAGTCTTCCATAGGTTCCTACAATTTTCCTCTTTTCTTACCAACTTGTAATAACTCTTCATAGAATCTGATTTTACTCTTTTGTCATATTTGTTGCAAATATCATTGTCTACATGGCTGTGCACTTTTTGCATTGTTTTGATTTTTCTTGTAGACTAAAATGTTCAGTTTTGTAAGCAGTGACATCGACTTGTCTCTTTCTTGGTCATACTTTTAGAAAGACCACTCTACTGAAGATGGGCTGGCTTCTCATCTTCCTCAGCATAAAAGCTCAAGTCCTGGCCCTTCATAGCCCTCCCACAATGGACACCCCTCTGCTTCTTGATTTCCTCTCCTGTCTCTTGTTTCCTTATTCCCACAGTCAGCCATGCAGCCTCCAGGTCACTCCTTAATCCCATCACATGCCCAACTTGGGACACTTCCGTCCAGACACCTCTTCCCTCAAGAGCCCTGCGACCCACTCCCTCACTTCCTTGAGCTCTGGAGTCAAATATCACCTCCTCGGAGCCCACCCTACCTAAAATCCAGGCCTCCCTGCTTTCAGACCAGGTGCTCTAGCTTCCTGCTTTATTTTTCTCCGAATCATTTAGCACCCACTGCCGTCGATCTTCCTGTTTATTTTCTGCCCCTTCCCATTAGAATGCCATCTTCATGAGAGCAGAGTTGCTGTTTTGTTCTCTGCTCTATCTCCAGCTCCCAGACTCATACTGGCACAGAGCAGATGCTCCCAGAAGAGTTGCTGGTTGGATGAATGAATTCATAAATATTAATTGCCCATCCAACTCTCTGTGCTTGGGATGCTTGCACTCTGGTTCCTTCACCCAACTGACTACAGTTACTTTGAGACTCCTTCCTTCCTGCAAGCAGCCATCTTGGAACCCTCTCCCCTACTTGCTAGCCATCCACTGTGAATATCCTTGCCTTCACCAATGGTGACATGATGACACACTTATGTGGCTTCTCCATCTGCAGACTCTCTTAAAAACTATGCATATTTTTATCTCTACCACCTTATCAGTCCTTGCCCATTGTAGACATTCAGTACCCACTGTGGGGATGAACAGATGGGTGAAATGAATTAATCTTTTTATAACATTCAGATGACACCTTCCAACTTCATTTTTCCATGTATTTAGGGTTTCCTGGGGAGGTGGCTTAGGCAAAGGTTAAAAGCATAGGTTTGGGAAGCAAAAACCTTGCATGCAAATTTCCATTTTGCCACTTAATACTTGATGGGAGCTTTATGTAAACTGTTTAAACCTTAGTTTTGACATCTTTAAAATTAACACCTACTTCAAAGATGACTACATAGTTTAATGTGATAATACCTACTAAATTGCTAAATGCTCAGATAGTAACTAATATATGATACGTAATCAATAAATACCAGCTCATCTTTCCATAAAGATTTGTACTTTTCTTTATATGAGGTCCAGTCACATCTTGTTAAGGTTGTTCCCAGACATTTTATGCACTTTTCCTTGCTCTAGTGAATAACCTTTTCCCCATTATTTTATTTTTCTAGCTGTTTTTTTACAGGTATACAGAAAAACCTATTGATTTTTATATATTCATCTCACATCCAACTGGGTTTCTGAACTCTTATTAATTCCAAAGATTTTCTCAGTTGATTCCCTTGGGTGTTTTAGGTACACAATCATGTTGTCTACAAATAATGATAATTTTGAGGAGATAACTCTTTTGAGAAGTTTGGCAGGAAAATTCAATTCAATTCTGCAAATATTTGTTGACTGATAAGGTCAATTTTGGACAAATTTAGTTGGAGAAGCCAGTGGGACATCCAGGCGGAGATGGCCAGAAGGCAATTAGGGCTGTAGACTGGAATTTGGGAGTGCGCTCTGGGCTGAATATGGATTTGTCAAAGCCATGTAATTAATGAAGCCGCCCTAAGAGGAAATGCAGAGGAAAGCTCCAGGTGTGAGGCGGATCATCGTGTCTACTGAGGGTGTCTCACTTGCCACATGGAGAGCCACCTGTGCCCCCAAGTCTATAGTGGGACTCTGGCCCAGCTGTAGACATGCCTTCTGGCAAGGGCCCCATGTCTGGACAGATGGAGGGAACAGGGGCCACATAGGATCTCTGGCCCTCAGTAATCACCCTACAGGAGCAGGTCAGAGATCACGCTTGTGGAGATGCTGGCACTGAGCCTCATGTTCACCCCTCTCCCCTACACACCAAGCATGGTTCAGGCCAAATAGTTCATCATCCACAAACACTCCGGGCCCTTTCAGGCCCTCACAGTGCTTGGCCTGGAATGCCCTTCCCCTGCCTTCTACACCTAGCTAATCTTACTCCCTGTTCCAGATTCACTTCACGTAGCACCTCCTCTGAGGAGTCTTCCCTGGTTTCCTGGGCAATTTCTCCCTCCCCCTCTCCCTCCCTCCATCTGTCCTTCCCTCTCTTCCTCCCTCCCTCCATCTGTCCTTTCCTCTCTTCCTCCCTCCCTCCATCTGTCTTTTCCTCTCTTCCTCCCTCTTCCCTCCATCTGTCCTTTCCTCTCTTCTTCCCCAGCTCCTTCCCTGCTCCCTCCCCACCCCTCCCTCCCTCTGTCTGTCCTTTCCTCTCTTCCTCTCTCTCTCCCTACCCTCTCCCTCTCTCCCTCCCTCCTTTGGTTTGTCCTTTCCTGTTTTTCTCCCTCTCTCCAAAAGCCATCCACCAAATTCCAGATTTCTTGGCTCTTCTTTTCCAGTCTATGTCTTTCAACAAAACAAAAATGGCCTGCTACTCTTGCTTACACTCCTTCAATGGCTCCTCTAGATAAAGCTCTTAATCCTTAATATGGTGCACAAGACATCCATTCCCTGCATGAGCCAGCCCCGGCTCCTGTCCAGTCTTCAGCTCTCGCAACTCTTTCCCCTAAAGGATGCTCCAGTCCAAGCCAGACTCCATTTCCTTCCTTTGATGCTCCGTGTTCCTTGGCTCGCTCTGAGTCTCAAACTGGTGGCCGCTCCCTCTGATTGAAGCATCCTTTCCACATCCTCTGGTCTGGAAAACTCCGATTCATCTTTTAGGTCCTAGGTCAAAGCTCACCACCCCCAGGGAGACCTTATGGACCACTACCCTAAGGTGTGTCATCCTCAGCCCAACAGGCACCCAAACACACACCCTGCCACGCAGCCTCACAGTACCCTGCCTTTCCAACATCACACGTGGCATACATGTCTCCCCAGAGAGGTGTGGATTCAGTGGGGGTAAAGACCATGTTCTGTCACATTCACAACGATCCTTAGCACCCAGCACATCAGCCTGGACAAGAGGTGCCCAGTAGCGATGGGCATAGTGGCTGTACTTTGCATACCAGTCAGCTGGGTCACACATCCTGCTGAATGGCAGACCCAGAGCTCCTCCAGGGCCATGCCTCCCCTTTCTGGAATCCTAGGGCCCAACACCTGGTATACACAGCAGATGTGCATTAGGGCTGGACGAGAGAATTAGTGCAGGTGTTTCTAATGAAGTTTCACGTTGATTATTTTTTTCCTAGAGGTCCTAACAATCAGAGAAATTCCCACCAATGATGTGATAGTCTAGTCCAGGGTTTCTCAGCCTCAGGACCGTCAGCATTCGGGCAGAAGGATTCTTTGTTGTGGAGACTGTCCTCTGTATATAGCATACAGCTTGTTCAGCAGGGTCCCTGGCCTTACTGGTTGAATGCCAAGGGGCACCTCCCACTTGAACCAACCAAGAATATCTCCACACTTTGCCAAATGTCCCCTAGGTGGGAAAAATCACCCCTCGTAGAGACCTATTATCTAATTCTTTGCCATTTTGGAGCTTCTAATGAAAGTTAGAAATACTCTCTAGAATAATAGATATAGAATGCTAACCTCCCACCTTTGTCATTTATGTCAAAGGATTCCCAAACCTTCTACACCAGACTTTCTCCACCTTTGTTGTGCCATGATCCTCTTTGGCAGCCTGATGAGGCCTTCACAAATGATGTTTTTGAATAAAATAAGTGTTTTTAATGAAATAAATGTTTGAAATAAAACAAAATATATAGAATTACAAAGGAAACCAATTACACTGAAATACAGTTTTCAAAACATTTTGAAAATGTGTCATCTGGTAATACAGGCACTCCCCTATTAATGCATTATTAATAAGATCTAGCAATGGGCCTGATAAATACTGTGGTCCAAACCATAAATGTTATTTCTGGCTGGCTACAACAACCGTATTTTCAGGTAATGAAAATACCTGTGATCTTATCAGTGACAAATTCACAAATACTGCTAATACAGCTGTACTTTGTTGCCTATACTCATCACTGCTAGAAACGCCAAGTCTCAAGAGGAAATCAGTGAAAATAAAGATGTAATTGTCTCCTATCCAAGTTAGGAAGCCCCTAGATTCTATCAAGAACTCCAGAGATCCAACCAAATGCAATTTCTCATTCAGCAAATCTGGGGAAGGTTCCTTTGTCCCAGCCTGTATGTGTATGGGGGTAGGAAGATGGGAAGGATGGATTTTGTATAATGTGTTCCATGTCCCCAAGGAGTTCACAGCGAAATATAGAGATAGACACGCATGGGCCGTCTTAATAACCCTCCACTTAACGAGTAGTTTGGGGAGACCTCATTGTTGGATCCCAGGGGTGCAGCAGACAGCACGTAAAAACAAACCCAGAAAGACTTGTGCTTTTGCGTGGGTCTGGCTTCACAGGCTTTGCTACCATTATCTCCCTAATATTTGCAATGACCCCTCAAAATGGTCCCATTTCCCATCCCTAACACTTTACGTGTGAAGAAACTGAAGGTCGTCAAGGATTAAGAACACGGTCAAGGTCAAATAGGTAGCAGTGTAAGAGCTGAGAGTCAACCCCAGGTCTGCTGGAGAGCCAAGCTCAGGCTCCTCCCTCTGCCGGACTGCAAGGCTTCCACATGCCATCAGGGGACACACTTCCTAAGCTATGGTCCTTTTTTCACTCTGCATCCAGCACTGGGGGCAGAGCCTGGGATTTATTGAAAACAGATTAGTGCAGTTGCTGTGCCTCAGGGACATGAAAACAAAACAGGGTCTCCCTCCTTTCGAGCTGGGGATGCATCCAGCAAAGGTATAAAACAATGCACAGCAGACAGGGTGAGGCGGCCAGCCTGCCCCTGTACCACATCCAATTGTTCCGGGGGAGTAATCCCATGCCGCTCAGCTTTCTAATTCTACCCCCAGGCTCTCTGATTCTCCCAGACATGCTTAACACAGAAGCCACCACTGTGTTCCAAATATGATTTTCCCTGCCTGGCAATACACAGGCAGCTCATTTGTCATCATTTTGAGCCAACACCAGCCAGGGGTTGTTTATTATGTTGATGGGGAATCCTGGAGCAGCAAAGGGATCTCTGCATTGCTGATGGTAGAGCCTCTAACCCATCAGGTTGTACTACGTCCCCGCATCAGCACAGAGAGGAGGGGGCCAGCGGTATCTGGGGACAGGCACCTCTGCCAGGCTGGTCCTACGCCTGGGCTGGGTCTTTCAGAGCAAATACAGAGAGCTAGCATCGAGTTCTCCTCAACCGAGAAGACACTTGAGTTGTGGTTTTGACCCAAGGTGGCTGAGCACAGGGGCTGAAACATAATAATTCAGGTCTTAGCAAATGCTCGAGTCATTCACTGACTCACTTAAGAGATAGTATTGAGGGGCATGTGGGTGGCTCAGTCAGTTGGGCATCTGACTCTTAATTTCAGCTTGGGTCAAGATCTCAGGGTCATGAGACTGAACTCTGCATGGGGCTCTGCGTTCAGTCTGCTTGAGTTGGCTTGAGATTCTCTCCCTCTCTCTCTCCTTCTGCACCCCCCCACCCATTCACACGCTTTCTCTAAAATAAATTAATTAATCTTTAAAAAACAGTATTGAGCACCTGTGGTATCCCAGGCACTAACCCTGGCCTCATGGAGCTCAGTCGAATAATAATAGATTATTACACATTCCTCTTGTGCCAAAAGCTTTCTTATTGCTTTACAGCATTCCATCCCTGCAACTATATTGGATAGGTACTATTATGATTCCCATTTCATAGACACAGAAACTGAGGCTTAGGTAGGTTAAGTAATCTACCTAAGGTCAGACAGTTGATAAATGGTAAAAACAGGATTCAACCCCAGGCAATCTGGTACCAAATTCTGCCTTCTTAACCACTTCTCCATGGATAGGTAGATGGTTTGGGGGGCGGGGGAGGCTAAAAAGTGGCTAGATGCTTCTTTTAGCCATACTGATCAGTCACACCTCTTTCTAGAGCAACCTCACAGGCAAAGAATCTTGCCTTACAAGGGCCTTCAACTCAAGAATCAATCACTTCAGCTCAAACTCTTAGGTTTCTGCTCCACTGCCTGCCTTTTAAAGGTTGAGCCCACTACAGTGAGGTATCAGAAGGGAGACCACATGAGGAATTCTGTGCACACTGGTTTTCCCAAAAGAAGAAAAAAACTAACCTGGGAAACAACAGAATTATCAAAAGTATGTGAAGCCAAGCTTATGTCTCTGTCTCTCCCACCCACCTGTGCACCTCATGATGGCACATCTGATTCACTATTAAATCCCCAACATGGGTTTTGGCTTTTCATAGACATGCAGTTAATATTTATTGAGTAAATAGATTAATACATCTAGTTGTCATCTGTACCCTTTCTTTTCATTTGTTTCTCTATTCCTTAAAAGTTCATGGCTGCTGTTTTACATACACCCATAGGAGAACTGGCCTCATCCCTGAGGAACACAGGCAACTTAAGCTCTCTGCCCTTCTGTGACTCATATTTGGAAATTAACTGAAAAAAATGGGGGGGGATTAACATGATGCAGTGGAAAGAATCAGAGAGTCTGGGTTCTTAACTCTGTTTTGCAACTTACTAGGAACGGATATGTTCAAGTCCCTTAGTCACATAAGCCCCTGCCCTCCATCTTAAAATGGGTTTCTCAAGGCCATCTTCCCATAGGTGCCCTGAGTCAGCTACCCAAGTGAATGGTTGGTGCTGCAGGAGCCTATGAGCTCTATCCATGGTCCTGAACCATGAATGTCCTCAGGGTTGGCTGTTTCTACTGACCCCAGGCACTTGGGGATGCATGTCCAATTTCTCCCAGGATTTCTGTACCAGATGAGAAAGGAAAGGGGAGTTAGTAAGATGAAAAAGCAGAGAAAGGGGAAAGGGATTAGTGGAGCACAGGTGAGGGCAGAGAGCTCTGGAGGTCCATTCAGGGTCCTGAGTGCTTAAGACGATGTTCATCAGCCCTAGGCCAGACGGAACCCGAGGCCACACCAGAGATGGTTTGCCTTAGATGGCCTGGGTGAGGGATGGGTAGGGTCCCTTAAGAGTGTACCCCTGAGATATTCCTGGCACTCAGTCCTCAGAAACCAAGGAAGAGGAGGAGGACATGGGAAGGAGGAGGGGTCGAAAGACCTGAGATCCAGAATGAGACACAAAATCTGACATCCTGAGGGTCAAAGGGAGGACACAACATATGGTCACCAGCAGTTGGGTGCAGTCTTTTCTTCCTCCATAGATGGCCTACCCTCTCATTCCTTCAGCACCTTTAGACTGGACATCTGCTGGAAATCCAAATAGCTACAGGAAAAGCTCAATACACACTTTTCTTTAAATTAGGCATTCAAAGGTCATCTGCAATTTCATTTTGTTTTTCCTACTCTTCAGCAGATGTGCTGCTCTTTTACATGCTAAGGAAAGAGCTTTGTATTTTGATGCCCCCAAATGCACATTTGAATTTTATATGAGCTCTGTTGGTGATTTGAAAATTGTTCTTATCAAAAAGGAAAGCTTAAATCAGCCACTCTGTTCAAGCAATTAGTGATGAGGTCAGTCCTGGCCTAGCCCAGCTCAGGTCAGACCTAGACGCCAGCAAAGATTCACTCCTTCAACCAATACTCACTGTACATTTACCACCTGACAGACGCAGGACAGACACGGTCTCTTCCCTCATAGAGCTTCCCTCTTGCCCCTCTCTCCCCAGCCACTCTTGCCTCCTGCCTTTTCTTCCCACAAGGGTCCATGCTCTCACCTCAGGGACTTTGCACTTGCTTTCCCCTCTTCTCATAAAGTCCTTTCTCCTCAGATACAGCAAACTCCTTCTCCTCCTTTAAGTCTTTGCCCAATGTTCCCTTTGCAATGAGGTCTACCCTGATGGCACTTAATAAAATCACAACCCTCCCCCACCTCCATCCCCAACACCTCTGATCTCCCTTACCTATTCAGTTTCCTTTCTCCCATAGCATGTATCACCCTATAGATCCTATGTAGTTTATTTATGTGTGTTTATTGTTTGTTGTCTGTTTCCTCTTGTTTGAACATTCATTTCACGAAACCAAGTTCTTTGTTTTATTCACTGTTCCATCCCAAATGCCTAGAACAGTACCTGGCATATGGTAGGCACTCAGTAAATATTTGTTCAATGAATGAATAAACTACAATTCGGTGTACTCACAAATGCACAGCTCATGTGGACCCAACTCCCTAAAGGCCTAGGAAGCCAAACCAGCTGGTGTGGCTCTGTCTGAAAGCAGTTTGGAATGGAAGGGCCCACAGTTTCAGCCCACAGTGGAATTACAGCCAGGGAGAGAGGCCCTGAGTAGCCATCTCCTTATCAGACTGATCACCTTAGGCCAGAAAACACTGTCTACCTTTTTCACCAACACATCCTTGAGGGCCAGCACAGGGCTATTGAAAAAATCAAATGTCAGTAAGCACAAGGATGAAGGAATTCCAGCCATCAATTATCCAGCACTGACTACGTGCCCCACACAGTGCTCAGCATCTTATTCACATGATTTCTTTCAAGCCTCAAAACATCCGAAAGAGGTTGGTGTTATTTTTTACCCTGTTTAACAAGTGAGGTTTGAGCTAAATAACTTGCCCAAGTTCACACATATAATAATAGATGGCAAAGCTAAGGTTCAACACAGGTCTGTCTGACTCTTGAGACTGAGATCTAAAACTATATGTTCTACCACTGCACTGGGATGAAAGGGAAGGAGGGGGACAAGGAGGGAGAGAGACACAGACAGAAGAAGGGAGGGACAGAGAGACAGAGCAAGGGAGAGAGGGATGGTGGGAGAAAAGAAGGGAGGGAGGGAAGGAAGAAGAAGGAAAGATGGTAGACAGGCCACATGCCAGATGTAACATGGAGGTCTAAAATTGCTGACCAGAGCTAAGGAGATTTTCCTCTTGGGTGGACATGACTCTATTAGAGCCCTGTCCCCACCGCACTCCCTACCCCAAAGGAAGCACAGAGGTGGCACATCTTGTCCTAGAGGGGACTTTATATTAATTAATTCTTTGAAAACCTTCCTTTCAATTCCTCTCCCCTCCCTCCCTCTCCCTGTCTCAACTTGAATGAACTGAGGGAAAAATGTATCTGAGTAGGTGGATAATCTAAAAATTGTGTCAGGAAGTAATGGAGAAATATACTTCCTCTTAGAATCTCTATAAAAGGAAATCATCACAGCTCTCTTGTTGCCCTTCCCCCGTACACATGCAAGCCAACATCATGATGAGGCTGGGCATGTAGAAGCATCTGATTCAGAACCTGCCCCAGTGACCTCAGACTTTGGCTTAGAAGACATCCTTGTGGCCACTTCCCCAGATGCCCAGTGCTAGCCTTAATGGCTTTTGCCCACCCTGGGCTCCTCCAGTCTGGTCAGCTGCAGCCTCTGCCTAATCACCCACCTGCTGTCCCAGTAGCCTCCTTGCTCTAGCTGAGAGCCCCATCCAGAGCACTCAGTCACTCAAAGGCTTACCAGAGGGCTGCTTTGCAGAGTTCTATGGATGAGAGTCCTGGAGACCATTTAGGGCCTACAGAAATCCTGCCAATCCTAGCTTCCTTCTCTTGTGGACACACCAAAATGATGTCTCCATGCCAGAGACTGGGGCAAGAATTCCTAGGGCCTTCTACTGGGTGGTCTTAAGAAAAATCAAAAGCAGATGCTAAATGAATGAATGAGTGAATAAATGAATGAATGAATGAGTGAACAAATGAGTGAACCTTCTAATGGGAGAATCTATAAAAGGCAAGTGCAGCAGGGGGCTTTCAAATCTAGTTGCTGGTGATTTTCAAGCCAGGAAACACACTAGCTTGAGGAGTAGCACAGGGCCAAGGAAAGAATAGAATTCAAGAATTCAATGGGTATTCACTAGGGACTTCTACAAGACAATCTGAGCTTCCCTGACAATGCTCTTGGTTGAATGGCAGCTGGCAAGCAGGTGTATAACACAGAAGGGCAAAGAATTTATAAAAAGGAGAGAAAGAGGGACATTGAGGGAGAGGTGGGGGACAGCTTCATCCTCATTGCTGCAAGCTAAGCTCTGCCCTGGCTGGGCCACCTCTTGGCACAGATCTCTTATCATAAACTGGGAAATCTGTTCTACCCCTCCTTTCCTTGTACCCTCCTGGTGATACTTCCCATGTAGATTCCTAGGACCTCGAGGTACCCATCTCCTTTTGCCTCCCAAGAGGGAAATGGTGAGTCTGACCATGCATGACAAAAGAGAAACCAGAGGTGTCACATCTACTGGGCTCATGGAGCTGGTACCTAGGACCTCTGACTCAACAATTCCATGGGTGCAATGTCCTCTCAAAACACATCTATCCCTGAAATGGCATGGAGACCATACAGGCTGGACTTGGTCAAAGCAGAATGAACTTACATTCAACTATCACATATCCTGCTGGGCAGGAGAGAGTTTATTATGATCCAGCAAGGCCTTTACAGGTGTGAGGCCCAAATGATTCTCACAACCCTTACAGTCCAATAGTCTCTATTGGCAGACAGTGGGGAGGGTGTCTAGATAAGGTGTCATTAAAAAGGGGGCTGAGGAGTTGAGTTACATCAGCAAGATGGCAAACTAAGAAAGCCCAGACTTTGTTTCACCAGAGTCACCAACTTTGGATCATAACAATGTATGACCCAAAGAGTCTTTAGGAGAACTCCAGAAACCAGTTAAAAAGTCACAGTACCCCAGGCAAGTTCAAAGCCACACAGTCCCAGTAAAACAGGTAAGAAAAGCCATTTTACAGCAACCACGATAGTCTTTCTCCCAAGCCAGCACAGCTCACTATGTTTAGGAAGAATAGCCCAACTAGCACCTTATCCCTTGGGAAGGAAAGAGAAGAGTAGAACAGAGGTCCAATGCTCCAGCTTTTTAGGGCACTGCCCAAGGGACTGGTTTCTGTCTCATCTGACTTAGAGTGCAAAGAAGGAACCAGCATACTCAGGATGCCTGGGAGTCACAGGGGACAAAAGGGAGCCCAGCACTTGCTATAGCACCAGAGAATCTGCAGTAACACAGACAGACATGAGAGGGAGCAAGAAATTGAAAGACCCTAAGGAAAAAAATGTCAAACCACTTCTCTAACTGAGAAACTACATGCATAAGCCCAGAGAAGACACATCCCTGTAAAAAGTTTAAGTGACCTCCAGATCCAGAAGCTCTAGCCAGGCTAACCAGAGAAGGTGTTTCACCATATGAGGCCAGTCTGTAAAAATAAGGAGAAGTGGCTATTTTATCAAATGCATAAATCACAGGAAAAAAAATAATAATAGCCAGACACATGAAGAAACATAGAACTGTGATCCAATCAAAGGGACAGAATAAATCTCCAGAAACCAAAATTAAAGAAATGGAGAATTACAAAGAATTCAAAATAGTCATCTCAAAGTAGCTCAATGCACTCCAAAGAACACAGACAACTAAATTAAACCAATAAAAAATACATGAATAAAATGAAAATATCAGCAAAGAGACAGAAATTATAAAAAAGAATCAAACAGGTATTTTGTAGCTAAAGAAGATAACTGAATTGAAAATTTCACCATAGGGGTTCAATAGCAGACTTGACAAGCAAAAGAAAGAATCACTAAACTCAAAGGTCATTTGAAATCATTGAGTCAGAGGAGCGAAAGAGAAGAAAAGAATAAAGAAAGTGAAGAAAGCCTAAAGGACTTAAGGGACATCAATAAATGGACTAATATACACATCATAGGAGTCCCAGAAGGAGAAGAGACATAGGGGGCAAAAAAAGTTATCTGAAGAAATGACTAAAAACTTCCCAAGTCTGTAGAAATGGACATCCAAATTCAAAAAGCTCAAGAGACTCTAACTAGGATGAACCCAAACTAAGACATATTATAATCAAACTGTCAAAAGTCAAGACAAAGAAAAAGAATCTTGAAAGCAACAAGAGAACAAGCCACTTGCCACATACAACAAAGCTCTCATAAGATTATGAGTGGATTTCTCAGCAGAAATCTTTCAGGCCAGAAGGAAGTGGGAAGATGTATTTAAAGTGCTGAATAGAAAACACTGCCAACCAAGAATACTATATCCAGCAGAACTGTCCTTCAGAAAGGAAGGAGAAATAAGGACCCTCCCAGATAAACAAAAGCTGAAAGCATTAATCAATACGAGACCTGCCTTGTTAGAATTGTTAAAGGGAGTCCTTGAAGCTGAAATGAAAGGACACTACACAGCAACACAAAACATGAAAATATAAAGCTCTCTGATAAAGGTAAATATATAGAAAATAAAGAATCCTGTAAAACTGTAATCATATAAAATCACTTTTAATTCTGGTATAGAATTTAAAAGATAAATGCACAAAAACCACTATAACTATAAAACTGTGTCAATGATTCAAAATGTAAATAGATGTAATTTGTGACATGGTTAACAAAGGCAGGTGTAGAAATGAAAAGAAGTAGAGTTTTTTTTATGTGATTGATGTTAACTGTTTAAAATAGATTGTATTAAGTATAAGATATTTTATGTAATTCCAATGGTAACTATCTATAGAAAATTCACAAAAGGGGCACCTGGATGGCTCAGTCAGTTAAGCATCTGCCTTAGGCTCAGGTCATGATCTCAGGGTTCTGGCATTGAGTCCCACATCAGGCTCCCTGCTCAGCGGGGAGCCTACTTCTTCCTCTCCCTCCGCCTGCCACTATGCCTACTTGAAATCTCTCTCTCTGTGCCAAATAAATAAATGAAATCTAAAAACAAACAAACAAACAAAAAAAAAAACACCTCACAAAAGGATGGGAAAGGAAGCGAAGTATGTCACTACAAAGGAAAGAAATACAATGGCAGGGAGAGAAGAAAAGTGGGGAAAATAACTACAAGAGGTACAGAAAACGATTAACAAAATGGTACTGGTTAAGTCCTTCTCTATCAGCAACTACTTTAAATGTAAACAGATTAAATTCTCCAGTCAAAAGATACCAAGTGACTGAATAGAGAAAACATTAAGATCCAAATGTATGTTGTTAAGGAGACTCACTTCGGATGTAAGGACATACATACAGTAAGAGTGAAATTACAGAAAAAGATATTCCTTGCAAATGGTAATCAAAAAGGAGCAAGGGTGGCCATACTTCTATAAGACAAAATAAACTTCAAGTCAAAAACTGTCATAAAAAAAGGACATTAGGGGCCCCTGGGTCCTCAGTGGGTTAAGCCTCTGCCTTCAGCTCAGGTCATGGTCTCAGGGTCCTGGGATCAAGCCCCACATCAGGCTTCTGCTCAGCAGGGAGCCTGCTTCTCTCTCTCTCTCTGCCTGCCTCTCTGCTTACTTGTGATCTCTGTCTGTCAAATAAATAAATAAAAATCTAAAAAAAATTTTTTTTAAAGAAGTGGACATTATAATAATGATAAAAGGATCAATTCATCAGAAATACAGAACAATTATAAATATAAATGCACCTAAGAACAGAGGACACAAATATGTAAAGCAAACATTTACAGAATTAAAGGGGAAAACGGACAATAATAGTGGAATATTTCAATACTTCATGCTTCACTTTCAAAAATGGATCGATGTTCAAAAAGGACACAGAGGACTTGAACAACACTGTGGATCCACTGGACCTAACAGCCCTATACAGAACACTCTGCCCAACAAGAGGAGAATAAATGCACATTCTTCTCAAGCACCCAGAGAATATTCTTCAGAACAGATCACATGTTAGGTCACAAAACAAGTCTCAGCAAATTAAAAAAAAAAAAAAAAACAACCCTGAAATCATACCAAGTATCTTTTCTGGCCATGGTGGAATGAAATGAAATCAGTAGCAAAATAAAAACAACAGAAAATTCATAGATGTGTGGAAATTAAAGCACATACCATTGAATAACCACTGGGTCAAAGAAGAAATCACAAGGGAAGTTAGAAAATATCTTTAAACAAACGAAAAGGAAAACAGGACATCCCAAAACTACGAGATGCACAAAAGCAGTACCAAGAGGAAAGTTCATAGCAGCAAATGACTACTTGAAGAAAGTATCAAATCAACAACTTAAATTTATATCCCAAGAAAACAGAAAAACAACAACAAACTCAACATGAAAACTTACCAGAAGGAAAGAAATAATAAAGATTGGAACAGAAATAAAATAGAGAATGAAAAATAATACCAAAAAATCCACAAAACTAAGAGTTGTTTTTTTTTTTTTTTTTAAGGTCAACAAAAGGGACAAATCTTCAACTAGGTTAAGAAAAAAGCATAGAGACTCAAAGAAAAAACAAGAAATGAAAGAGGAGACAGAGCAACTGAGGCCACAGAAATAAAATGGATCACAAGAGACTACTCTTAATAACTATACACCACAGAAAGGATGACCTAGAAGAATCAACTTCTAGAACCATATAACTTCCAAGACTGAATCATGAAGAAATAAAAAATCTAAATAGATCTGTAACTCGAAAGGATATTGAATCAGTAATCAAAAACCTCCCAATGAAGAAAAGCCCAGGCCCCAGTGGCCTCACTGGAGAATTCTACCAAACATTTCAAATAAGAAAAACACCAATCCTTCTCAAACTCTTATAAAAATCCGAAGAAGAAGCAGCATTTCCAAACTTATCTTATGAGACCAATAGTATGATTTTGATCAGATACCAAAATCAAAGATACTCTAAGAAAACCATGGGTCCTGCTGAATATTGATGCAAAAATGCTCAACAAAATATTCCACAAAATTGAACCAATAACATTAAAAGGATCATACACCATGACCAAATGGGATTTATCTCTAGAATGCAGCACTTGTTGCTTATAGTGGCTGGTTCTCAACTTTGTGGCACAAGGGAAGCTCTGTAAATTCCCAGTTCCCAGGCCCCTCACCCCAGACCAATTAAACTAGAACATCTGAGAGGGGGATCCCAGAACAAGGCTGCCAACTCCCAGTGGAGGTAGAGCCACCCTCTTGGACCCTGCCCGCCTTCTCAGTCAGCCTCTGTGCCCTTCATCAACAGCCTCAGGGCCACTGAAACTTCACCACTGCTGTTCAGGGCAGGCTGAGAGCCCAATGGCGATCTGCCACCTTGATCTGGGATGTGTAGGAGTGTTAACACTCTTAGGCAGCTGGAAGGAACTTTCCTGTTTTCTCCACTACCCGACTCCCACTCCTTACTCCTCTCTCCAGCTGGTAAGGAGTTGTCATCCTCTTGCAGTGTAACAGAGCAATGGTTGTCAACCAGGGGTGATTTTCTCTCTTACAGGAAACATCTGGCAATGTCTGGAGACATACTTGATTGCGTTTGATCCAGAATCCATCTCCTCTTGATTCTTAAGCCTCGGGACCCTGTCAGATCGCTGACTCTCTCACTCACAGTGAATTTTCTCTCTGTTGTGCCCTTAACTCACCTACGGTTTTCCTCCATTACATGGGTCTACATGTATCAAAACCCCATCTGTGTTCTCAGTTCAAGTTCTTACTCATTAAACTCCCAGCCAGGAGTGTGGCTAGTCATCCAAAACTTCCATGAGAGGAAAGGAGACATCCGACCAGGGGACAGAAGGGCTCCCTAGAGAGTATGTATCATAGCCTGACTCCTGAGTCTTCGTATTTGAATCTCAGTTGTGACTCTGCCAAGTTGCCCATCCAAATGCCCATGTCCTGGGCACTTGCTATATGCCAGTCTCTGGCTTATTTTTAATTTTTGTTATTTTAATTGAAGTAAGGTTAACACACAATGTTATATTAGTTTCAGGTGTACAACACAGTGATTTGTTAAGTTCATATATTATGCGATGCTCATTACAAGTGTCGCTACCATCTGCCAGGCCCTGCTTTAAATGCTTTGTCTCATAAAATCCTCCCCAAAGCCCTGGGAGATAAACACGACTGTTATCCCCATGTACATATGAACACACTAGGCACAGAGACTAAGTAGGTTGCCCAAGGTCACACAGCTAGGAAACAGCTGAACAAGCATGTGAACCTGGGCAGTTTGGGTCCAGAGCCCATAGGTTTAACCACTGCACCATATGTGGTCCCTCATGCCTTTCACCTTGACAACAATCCAGGCAGGCTTGGATTCTGTTCTGGATATTATAGATGGAGAGAAGCTCCTCAAAGGCGAAATAACCTTTCCAGATTACTCAGCTGGTGAGCAGTGGACCCAGGACTGAAATCTAAGACAGACTCAATTTTATGCTCAGGTCGTGGAAGGAAACTGCAGGCTACAGCAAATGACTCATTCACCTTTCATCTATTCATTCATTCATTCATTCATTCATCATGCACTTGGCACACAAGCTGATGCTTCTTGAGGTCACATGTTGTGTGTTAAGGATCTAGAGAGAAATCAGCTGTGACCCCTCTTTTCAAGAGCTTACGTCAGCATGGAGACATGCTGCAGGCTGGTGGGTGGGCTGGGGACGAAGGAAAGGGCACAGGAGCAGGGACTCACTTGAGGCTTGCCCTCTGGGGTACCAAGCAGCTGTGGGGAGCAGGTCTGGGGAACTACAAGTGGGTCCTGTTCATGCCTTCGGATGGTCAAAGGGGTCAGGTGATCCAGGCAATCCCCCTCCCCCAGCACAGGCACCCACACATACTCACACTGCCTTACTCTCTCACCATCTGTACCCCCGACCCTTGCCGGCTTGCGCAGAACTCCAAATCCATAAGCACAGAACGGGGAGAAAGCAAGAGGAGCCATGTGCTCCCCCAGCAGATCAATGCAAGGTTGGCATCCCAACATATCATCCCAAGGTCCCAGAGAGAAACCAAATTGTAACTGTCAGGAACACGACAGAACTGTCAAAAGCAGACAAAATCAGCCACATAAATTGTGAAACCGAAGTCACAGTTCTATTTGTTCTGCGAGAGTGAACATCTCACATTTTTTATCAAGATGGAAAATAAAACCAAAGACAGACAAACTAGGGGTCTTGTAAACATTCCATCTCTGTGGAGAAACCCACCACCACCAGTCTCAGCTTCCAGCAATGCCCACCCCTCATCATGAACCTATTTCCACTTCCATTTGGTGAACAATGAGTTTACTATGGGAGTAGAGGGGTTATGACCCAGATCTTGATTTTAAGGAAATATGGCCCTATTGGCCAAAAGACAGTCCTATATCCAGCTAACAAAATCAGGACATCGTGCCAGACCAGACAAAATAAGGCAGAATTCAGGGAGTGACTAATTCCACCATATAGAATCAGAGGTGGCTTCTTGGAAGAGGCAACATCTGCACAGGGCCTTGAAGGATGAATAAAATGTCACCTGGTAGAAAAAAAAAAAAAAGGGACAGAAACTCCAGAGACAGACGTACACTCCAGGGAAGGCAGATATAAATGCACAGAAGCTAGGGCAGGGTAAAGAAAGAAACACAGGATCAAGAGGTCTTTGGAAGTCAAGCCTCCATTGTGTACGACCCATCAGGCTGGGAAGAGATCCCTGCCTGGGATGCTGGGTCATCAGGCACCCAGGACTCCCAGCTTGGAGAGGGGGTCTTACCCTCCCATGTGCTCCTGGGCACAAGCGTGTAGGCTGTGCACAAATGGCACATGCACGCTTCCCGTCGGCCCTGGTCATGTACACACATGTGTCCACGTGTGTGCACGCGGGCAGCAATCCAGCGGGCCGCTCTGCAGAAGCCCGGCAGCTCGGCTGCTGCTCCCCAAAATAGCATCGAGCAATTTAGGTCATGAAGTAAGGACTGTGTTATTATTACTAGTTACTGGTGAAGTTATTTAATAAGAATGTCACATCCAATTGAGACCATGGTGGGAATTGTCAGCAGGAAGAATGTAATTACACTAACTGGAGGCGCTCCAGGCCCCTGCCATTTGCACACCTCCACAGATCCACACAAAGACGGACTCTCTCCCAACTCCACTGAGGCCTGGAGGGCATTTCCTGATGTGGGGCTGCCGCAACAGTCCCCCACCCCCACACCAAACAGCCAGAGCCATGCTGCTCCTTGTCCAGGCCTCTGGAGAGGCTCTCAAGGTGGGGGCATCAGGACCCACAGGGACCGCCTTAATCACACCACCTATGGCTGGACACCCCCATGAAAAGGACAAAGCTAGAAAGACCAGGACAGGGAAAACCAGGGGTCCAAAAAAGCAGGCAGAAGAGAGACAGGCAGATAGAGGAGAGACACAAAGGCACACATGGTGAGAGAGAAAAGGAAAAGAAAGACCAAATAGGGGGCAGACAAGGCAACAGTAACAAGAAGGATGGAGGGAAAGGGAGAAACACAAGGAACCACCAGCTCCCGCGGCTTCCAGAAGAAGGCCTTCCATGGCACCCAACACACAGTCTCCCCCGCATGAGGCCGTGGAGAAGAAAGGGAGACGGAGCACAGACAACAGGCAACAGCTTCGCTTTAAGTGGAAGAACAGGGCAGTAGCCAGAGGAGTTCAGGGCCCAAAGACAGCCCCCTTTTTATTATGAACATGTTTTAAATTTAAAGAGTCAAGCTGGTGGAGGAGAGAAACAAAAAGGGAAAGGTGGAGGGGAGACAAGGGATGGTATCCAGAGGTCTGAGAACTGGGAATGGCAGCGGGGACCCCCACCGCTTTCTGGGGAGTGGGGGGGGCAAGAGTGGCCACAGGTACAGGTGTAGGTGCAGGCAGGAAGGGGACAGGATGTGGGAGAGGTCCATTCCTGATGCTGTGTGTGTTCTCAGTGAAGGGACCATGACTTAGTGTCTTGGAATGGCCATTCTTGGGATTAAGGCAGGAAGCTGACCAGCTAGCCAATCAAGAGAGAGCTAAGCTCTGCTGGGCTCAGAATGCACTGGCGGCCAGATTCACAGCCCAGAGTGGGGGGCGGGGCGGGGGTGGGCAGGCAGCGAGCTGCAGTGTGTGGGCAGGGGGAGCAGCAGAGGACTAAAGGTCAAGGGTTCCTGTGGACCAGTCGTTCACGGGGTTGTCCTGAAGGACAGGGGCTGAGGAAAGCTGCTTGCGGGAGGAACGGGGGTGGGGGGTGGGGGGTGGGGGGGGCATTAAGAGGTCTTCAGCTTTCCAAGAGGCCTTGCATGGTTGGGCACAGTCATCATTCCACACACCTCCTCGGCTGTCCTCTGCCCAGTCACGGCCAGCTATGACCTCAATTTGCCCTTGGTTGTCGTTCTCAGTCCGTCCACCCAGGGAAGCAGCACCACCCTCTACCCTCCCAGCTATCAGCTTCCATTGTTCCCTGGTTCCACTTCTGCACACACTAGGGCCAGGGACAGACCTTCTCCCACATTCTCTTTGGACTCTGAGCTCATCTAGACTGGTTTGGGGGCTTCTCTGCTCTAGACTCAGCATTGATGGCTCCAAGGCAGTAAATAAAGCCCAGCCAGCACACCTCTGCCTGGCCCGCCCACCCTAGAAGTTCTAGAAGCTTCTGAGGCTCTGGCTCCTCAGAGCACTTGAAGGGCTGAGTCTAAAGAGACAAAGGCAAGAAAACCTCTCGGGCTCACAGGAGCTTTAGGGAATTACATGTCCTCTGAAGACTGGAACCACAGGCAGAGCCCTTTGCTTGGGTCTGAGGGCACATCTTCTCCCTTCCTCCTCTACCCAGAGATCACAGCACCGGCTCCAAGAAAGCAGGTTCTCAAAGACGCAGAGGCTCCCTTGAACAAGAAGTCCCAGGTGCTCAAGGAGGCCTGAAGGTCAGGCAAAGGCATCAGGCCCACCGGCTGAACACCAAGCACCAGGCCGGCACCTCTCCAAAGCCCACTGTAGTCCGAGGGCTCTGCATAGCTGCTGGCCTGACCGAGCCCTGGCTGTTGCCAGGCATGGTTGCCAAGCACAGACTCATATCCTGGGGTCATCAGAAAGCTGCCGGAAGAGAAGAAAGAGCTGACAAGTCTGCTCTGGGAAGGGCCCAGCCCATAAACTCCACCAGCCCAGGAGAGTGAGTGGGGTCAGGGACTTGAAGGTCAAAGCCTGACCCACCCGGGAGCTGGGAGCTGAGACCACCCAGCTCCTGGCAGCCAGAATTCAGAGGTACACACCCATCAGCATCTCTAGACACAAACATCCAATTTCACTACATGCGTGCATGCACCCCCACACACACACGACTTGCACACACACAGGACTGCCATGTGCACAACTCATTCCCCCACACTGTTGCTCCACCATCGCAGAAGAAGGACCCCCCACCTTCCACCAGGACCCCAGCAGCCTTCTGGAAGAATCTGGGCAAAGCTCTGGGTGTGTCTTCCACCTGGGGCTGTGCTTGTGAGTGGCAGGGCAGTGTGTGTGTCTGGTGAAACCGTACTTGTGATCACGTGTGAGTAGAAGATTGTGTGTGTTCATGTGCTTACGCTCAAAGGCTGCAATGCATGGAAGGATACACGTAAGCATAGGGGACTTGAAAAAGAGCCCACGGTAGCCATTTGATCTGCCCCACCCTCCATTCCTGCAGACACACACACGTGCCAGGACATCAGCCGCTCCAGCGGGCTTGTGACTCCCAGCACAGTAGTGAGGACCAAGCTCAGCCTGTGGAGTCAGACAGCCCTGAATTCCCAGTCGCGCACCACCACTGCTGGCTTGCTGGGTGACTGTGGGCACCCTGCTTACCCTCTCTGAGCCTCAGTGCCCTTAGGCAGGAGGGCTGGATAATAGCTCCCCCCAGGCATGCTGGAAGATTCAATGACATTATGGATGTGAACTGCCAGGCACAGGGAACTCAATAAACATGAATTACCACTCGTTCTTTCCCTTCCTCCCACACTTGTGTCTTTCATTCACTCAACGGATAAGTTTTTCTTGAGTGCTGTGTGTCAAGCCTGCTGGAGGCACTGGAGGTGCTGGGTCCCTATGGCTCCTCCCCACACAGCTTGTCTTCTGGTGGGGGAGGCCAAGATCAGCAAGTGACCGACAGGCAGACAGTATAAGGAGTGCCATCGAAGCTATGAGGGAGGGGCGTGGGGGAGTTTCATCCATGGTAGTCCACTCCGCAGGTGTCACTCTGGAAGCAGAGATCTGAGGGGAAGGAAGAGTGGACCATGGAGGATCTGAGGGGTAGAATATTCCAGGCAGAGAAAAGGGCAGGTGTAAATGAACCAGCTTGTTTTCAAGGTAACAGCAGGAAGGCCGGCACCCCTGGGATGGAGCCCATGCAGGAGTGTGGGAGGTGAGATACAGCAGATGGGCAGTCAAGGCCGCGTCCCATCTGGAGGGTTTGAGCTCTGCGCAAGTGAAGGAAGAGGGGACCAGGTCTGATCCCTCCGCGTGAGGATCTGTCTCGCTGTTGTGTGCAGAATGAACGGAGGCGACAACATCAAAAAGCAGGCAGATAGGCGAGGGAGCTATTGTCCCTGGGGAGAGACAAAGAGGGTTTAAAAGACTCATCCTGCACCACCCTGACCCCCAACCCTGTCCCTGCCTCCTCCCCATCCTTGTTCTCCTCACTCGGGATGCCTTCTCCGGTGACTCTGGGCTATACAGGCCACTCCTCAACTCTTTCTGAGCCTACTTTTCAAAGGCCACCTCCCCAGAAGACCCTCTCCATCCCTGTCTACGCAGGTCCACAGCACTTGGTACCTGGTTTAAAGGACAAACCCATGCTATCTTATTTACAACTCAAGGACAGACATGGCATCGGATTCTCCTTCCTGTATCTACCCACCAGATCTAGCACACGGTAGATACTCAATAGATGCATATTTGTAATTTGGCACCTGTCCTTTACTGCCCAGGGTTTGGCACCCCTCCCCCAATCCCCACATCTCTTATCCCACCAATGGTTGCTTTGTTTTTGTTAACGAACATTATCTAGCACCTGCCATGTGCTGAGTGTCTTCAAGTACATGTACTCATTTCACCTTCCCAGCTGCCCTTTGAGAGAGGAGTTATTATAACCCCATTTTACAGATGAGAAAACTGAGGGGCAGAAAGGTTAAATAACCTGCCCCCTGGGTGGCACAGTCAGTGAGGAGCAGCAGTAGCAGATGAGGATCAAGTTATACTTGACCTAGGGTCGAAGTCTTGCACCCGGCTCCAGTGGAGTAGGTTTCGTGTCTTACTTTTTTAAATAAACAAATGGGTGACTCTTTCTTGAAAGTTATTTATACAGACTGGCCCGGCCTAGGGATTTCTCCATCCCACACTCTTCTAGGCACACGAGTGGGCTAGACTTGACTTCAGCATCCTATACCCCTCCCTCAGCTCCACGCTCAGCACCCACTGTCGGGTTCTGCTCTAGGTCCTAGGACAGAATGATGGGTAAAACATGATCCCTTCTTGGTTTAGTCTAGCCCCTTCTATTAGCCCCTCTCTTTTCAAAAACATCACTGTTACCATACCCAGCTGTCTACTAATCTGCTAGTACTGTGTCCGGTTAAGGATGTTGTCCTTGCATCTAGGATTTTGTCCCAGGACCCTGAGCAGGAAGTTGTCTGAATAATAGAAAAAGAACACCTTGCAAAATCGTGAGGGTTCCATTAAATCAGTTTGCCCATAATTATTTGTGCATATATCGTTATGGGTCGTGCAAAAGGCCATGTTTCACAATTGCACATGTGCTTTTTTTTTTTTTTTTTTTTTCAGTGGTAAGCATTGCAGCTCAATGGGATGGAACATGCCATGGTCTGGGCAGTTTGCAAGAGAAACCCTGGGTGGGGGGCTCCAACAGCCAGACTGGTAGAAAGGGAGGGAGCTTCGTTCGTTGTGCTGCCTCACCTTTGCAACCTCCTTGGCTCTTTCTCCATCTCCCTCACTTTAGAAATATTTGTTTGCTTGAAAAGAGCCTTCATATTTTGCCCTCAGACATCAAGATCTTTTTTTTTTTTTTTTTAAATCTCAACTCATCACAGCAATAGCCTGAAGAGAGGGAAACCAACAAGGGGAAGTTTCTTTTCTCTCTTACAGGCCCAAGGGATGAAGCAGCTGAAAAGATCTCATCAGGTTAATTCAGAAATATGAAGACTTCACATTTTCCATTAAGTGGTATGACACTGCCATAGTAACATTGCTGACCCATTTTATTTTTTCATTAAGTTGCCCAATTTTAGATTAGAAGTAAAAAATAAGCATTAACACACATTCATTGTGAATGTTTATACAATCTTAGAGTGAGAAAGACCTTTCTCTAAGTATAAAACAAACAGGAAAGCCAAAATATTGACAAATTTGAGTGCACAAAAATGAGGAAGGAAGGAAGGGAAGGAGGGAGGGAGGGAGGGAAGGGAAGGGAAGGGAAGGGAAGGAGGGAGGGGAAAAAAATCATCAAACCTAAAGACAAGCTCCAAACTGGGAAAAAGATTTGCCATACTGCTACAGATAAAGAGCCAATGCCCTTCATATGCAAAAAGTTCTTACAAATCAATAAAAGAAAATATGAACAATGTCATAGGAAATGAGCAAAGTACATGAACAGTATGCAGGAAAAGAGATAAAGATGACTAAGAAATATGAAAAGATGTTCAATTTCATTTATAATTAAAGAAATGCAATAGTGAGATGCTAGACACATATAAGATTGGCAATTTTTAAAAAGCTGTTGGAAAGGTGCAGAGCAATGGTTCCTGGACCAGCACATTGGCATCACCCAGGAACTTGCTGGAAATGCAAATTCTCAATCCTACATGAGACCTATTCCACTTCAGATCTACTGGATAGAATTTCTTGGGCCCAGAAACTGTCACAAACCATCTAGCTAATTCTGATGTACTCTAAGTTGTAGAGAAACTATGAATTCTCAAATACTATTGGTAATATTTAAATTAACGTCTTATGGTGTAAATGCATATGCCCATTAAGGAAATAAATCCATTCTATAGACTATCCATTCAGGTTGAAATCACTCACACACACAACCAATTATTCTATTGTGGTATTATCTATGGTGCCCAAGAACTAGAAAAAGCCTAAATTATACAGGACTGATTCAGTCATTGGTGGTAACTTATGAAATACCATGCAATCATTAACAAGAATGAGATGAATCAGTGTACAAGAGCACACCCCCCATGCCTTATCCACAGGAGATATGTTTCAAGAGCCCCAGTGGATGCCTGAAACCAGAGATAATACCAAACCCTTTATATACACTATGTTTTCTTCTATACATACATATCTATGATAAAGTTTAACTTATACATTAGGCGCAGTAAGAGATGAATAACTAATAAGAAAATAGGTCATAACAATACGCTATAGTAAAAGTTTTGTGAATGTGGTCTCCTTTCTCAAAATATCCTATTGGACACTACTCGGGCTTCCTCTTGTGATGATGTGAGAGGATAAAACGCCTACATGATGAGATGGAGTGAGGAGAACGACGTAGACATGCTGACACAGCATTGCACTACTATTGACCTCTTGACCATCTGTCGGACAGCAGATAATCTGCCTCCAGACCACGTCTGACCACAGGTAAGTTCTGGAAAGCAGAACCATGGCTAAGGAGGGGGGACTACCATGTGCCTACCCACAAAGACTTATGAGATGTTGCCAAGAGAAAAAAAAATAATGTTACAGAATAGTATATTTGCTATATCTAGAAGGAGCCCATTTGTGTGAGATATAAAGCATTTGCGTCATATTTCTTTCTGTGTGTTTTGAGGATTTCTAGAGCAATTTAGAAGAAACTATTAGTAAGTGGGACTGGGGATCTGCAGTGGGGAGGAGGTCTTTTTTCACCGTATGCCCTTCTACATTGTTCCGATTTTTGCCCTAAGCATATATTACTATTATAATTGAAAAGTAGTCATAACTCATTAACTTAAAAGAAAGAAAGAGAGCAAGCAAGAGAGAGAAGCATGGCTAGTGGAAGAGGGAAATCCAGTCATTTGGAAAACTGTATCTGGGAGACTACTCAGGCCCAGTTGAGAAGCTCAGAGGCCTCTTCTGTGCTCTATCTTCAGGTTGTTTTGATGAAGACCAAGTAACTGGTTTCCCTAACTGGTGGCCTTCAAAACAAATACTCGTTTAACAAAAAGTAAAACCCTATATCCATTAAACAAGGCAAGGGTGCCTGATTTTCCTCCCTGTTGTCCCATCCCACCCATCTGGGTGTGCTGTGGATTGCTGGCCTTTGACCTCATCTGGTTTCCAGAAGAATACAAACAGGCAGTCTCCATCACAAATTACTGTGAGTGTAAATGCCAGTGCGGACATATCTCATATTTGCATGTCAGAGTCAATAAAGACTATGCTTGTGCTTTAGAAAAGACACAGTCTATTTTCACAGGGGTATGTGCATGGTCTGTGTTGGTGTTTACATCACAGGAATTGATAAGAGAATGATGAAAAGGAGTTCAGGTACCTATCCCCTCTAAGAAAGCCAGTATATTTTATTCTCTCATTCAGCTTGTGTTTCCACTTTTGACCAGCCAGCATGCAAATGGGTTTGCTTGAACATTAACTTATGAAAGCCCTGATCCATCCATTATCCAATCATCCTTCCATCTGTGCATCTTTGGATCATGTCTTTTATCCACTTATCTATCCAAATACTCTTAAATATACCCGTCCAGTGAATCTACTCATCGTCAATTCCCTCAATCCTTTCATTCAACCATCCCATTTCATCTGTGTAATCTATCAAGTCAATACTTCCATCTATCCATTCATCCCTTCACCCATATTTTCATTTATGCATCCAGTCCACTCACCCATCCTATCTATCCCATCTATCTTTCCATTTTACCAGCCTATCAACCCTGTCCTTCCATCCCAGCCATCCATGCATGCATCCATCCCCCGTATACAATAGCCTACCCATCTATTCCTCCCTCCCACAATGCCACCTAACTCTACCATCCACTCATCCACCCTTCCACCATCTACTATCTCTCCACCCTATTCATACATCCATTTTTCCATCCACACATCCACTCATCAACTGTGTCTCTTCATCCCACCCTATAGCCTGGACCTGGGTATGACTCTGGAGGTGAAGAGACGGGGGCAGCCAACATCCAATAACTACAAGAAGAAAAAAAAAAAAAAGTTATTGAAAAACCCTATTTTCCTAAGGCCTACTAAGCTTTTTTCACACAGGACATACCTGAGCACTCTCAACAGCTAGTCTTATCCAAACTTCACATCCCTCCTCTTTCTTTCCTGCCCAGACTCCCCCACGGGTATTTCATCAACTGTGACTTCTAGATACCAGCAAAAGCAAAAACATCGGGTTCAAAACTTTATAACTTCTAGCTCCATCCTGTGCCTAAGTAACCACAGGTACCTTCCCTTTTGAGCCCAACTGCCACACTGAATTCTAGCCTGGGGTAAAGCTCCAACCATGATGTTTGTGCCTCTGGCCCAGTTTACATCCTGGTCTGGCCTGGTCCACCCTGGCCTGAAACCACTCCCAATCCAGTGCCACTCAGCAAGGCTTCAACTGAAGAATGTGTTTTCTAATTGGGAACATTTAATAAACACCTACTACAAGGCAGGAACTGTGCTAGGTAGGCATTTTCTCTTTGACACGTAATTTCATTTATACTGACATTCTCTAAGTTAGGCAGTCTCAAAGGAGGAGAATCGGAAGCTCAGTGAAGTGAAGTAATTTGTCTGAAGTCACACAGCTGCTAAGAGGCGATATCAGAATTCAAACCCAGATCTGACTCCAAAGATCTGGCTCCTTGATTCCCACGAGCTGCCACTAAGAGGACAATTTCCAAGCTAACCCAGAGAGAACTCAGAATGATAAGCAAGAAGACCCATTTTCCTAACTGCTTCTGTACTAATTAAAAAGGATAAGGTATAGTATATGGTGAGTGCTCATTCTGTCAGGGGCTGGCTAAAGGCTTTCTACACATTATTTCATAAAGAAAGAAAGTAAAGTCACTTTTATGAGTTTCCTGGGGGTCCTTCCATACACTATGATTTAGCAGGTCCCACATCAATAGGTTTCAAGGGTTTGGAGGATGAGCTACACCATTTCCTCCCAGAGAAGAACCTGAGTTGCTCACCCTGTTTGCAATCCCATCCATAAGGTAGGGATTCTTTAAAGATTTATTTATTTGAGAGAGGGAGACAGGCAGAGAGTGGGAGAGAGGGGTGGCAGAGGGAGATGGAGAGAGACAATCTCGAGCAGACTCCCTGCTGAGCGCAGAGACCAACACAGGGCTCCATCTCACGACCCTGAGATCATGACCTGAACAGAAATCAAGTCGGACGCTTAACCGCCAGAGCCACCCAGGCGCCCAGGTAGGAATTTGTCTGTCCTGGCCAATCCACAGGGGTTCAAATCCTGCTTGCCACTTACTTGCTACGCAACTGGCCAACCTGCTTCACCTTCTCCAGCCTCTTCTCCTTTCATCTGGAAGATGGAGATGGGAAGAACGTTTCTGTCTGCCGGACAGCCGTGACCCTGCAACTACTGTAACTTATTTTGTGATGGAACAGTTTGCTTCACCTCTCCTTGCTGGCTATTTATTTCCATTTTCTCTCTGTGATAAATCACGCTATGCATCTTACACAGAAATGCTTGACCCCAACTCTGGTTATTTCTTCAGGGTAAGCTCTTTGAAGTGGAATACTGAGTCCAAATAGATGAACGTTTTTAAGGCTGTTGAGAATGTATTGCCAAGTTGCTTTCCAGAAAGTTCGTAACAATTTACACCCCTAGAGGCAGTTTGAGAAAGTGCCCATTATGCCCCACCCTTCACGCCACAGAGACTTCTCCTCCGAAACAAAGTTTGTATTTCTTTTTACATACAAATCCATATATAATCTGGCATGAATACGTAAGTATGATCTTATTATGCACATTGGGTTTTAGTGCCATTTGGCTTGTTACTTTTCCTTTTTTCACTCACTTGGCCGTCTCTCTCTCGGTCCCACCCTTCCCTACCCACACCACCCACTAGCCAGCACGCACCCCTAGCTCACCCACATCAGCAGTCTCGTTTGCCTCTTTCCATATTTTTATTCTTGCTCATAAAACCATATACAAACACAAACTTACATACTCCCAAATACACATTTACATATATAGTAGGGCTTTGACATTGTTTATCTTTTTTAAATTGGATCATATTATACACACTTCTCAGCATCTTGCTTTTCTCACTCAATAATAATGACGTTTCAATTAAATGAAGTAATGTCTACAGAGTACTTAGCATAGCGACTGGGGCTCTGAGTATGTGTTATTTATTATTGTTTTTGTTGTTGTTGTAAATTTAAAAAGAACTGGCATCCTTCCTAAGGCTGTGAGGTTCACGGGAAAGGGCCTCCCTCAGTCTTATCAGCCTGGTTTGGGAAGGCACAGGGGGAAGGCAAGGTCACTATGGCTGTGTGTGTAACTTTCACATGTCCTGAGTCACTCTTCATATTGTCTGAGCATCTATTCTTAGCCAGGACTGTCCATGGTCCAAAGCGATGACAGGCAAAGACACCCACGGTCCCAGCCCTCCTGAGGCTTACAGTCTATGAGGGAGGGCAATAACAAATGAATGACCCTGATCCATGTATAATTATCACCTGAGATAAGCTATCCAAGAGCAAGGAGCACAATCTGTGAGAATGACCTGGAGCAGCGGTCCAGGAGAAGACATGAACCTTGGACCAAGAGGTGGCAGATGAGTCTTTGTTAATGAAGTGAAAGGGGGCAGGAACACTCCAGACAGATAAATCAGCACATGCAAAGGCCCAGAGGCAGAAGGGAGGGAGCACAGCACTCTGAGGCCCTGAAGGAAGGAGCAAGTTGGAGGGCAGGGTCTCTGAGCAAAGGTGCAGGCCCTCGCAGGGGCGGGTGCCCAGGAAGTGTCTGGAGAGTGCCTGTGGCCCCACCTAGAGCTCAAAGAACAAGTCCCTCTCAATGTTCCTGATCCCCCTGGATCCAGCAGGCCTCTCGTTGCCTTGGCAACCATGACTGAGTACCAGGCCAGGCCTAGGTAAGTGCTTCATGGACACTATCTCACCGCATCATTACAAAGATTTTGTGAATTAGGGATTATTGTTCTCGCTGGAAAGATGGGAACTGAGGCCGAAAGAGATTATTCAGTCTCTTGCACAGGTTAGTACCCAGCAGGGCCGGGATTTAAGCCTACATCTCTCTGAAGCTTCACCTCGTGCTTCTGAGAATGTCCAATGCTATTCTCTGAGGTCTGGAGGGATGATAAAACGGCCACCTCACAGTGTGACTGATGAGTCTTCCCTGCAGGCCAGGCTGGCTCCAGAGTCCAAGTTCACAGTCAATTGCCAGGGAGCGGCCCCTCCCCCCCAGCCGCTGGGGCCACCAGCCCTCCACCCCAGCTCATTTCAGCACCCCCCGCCACCAGCAGCACACAGCCTACCACACAGAACTTCTCATCTGCTCCCATCAGCGCAGACCCTCTGAGGTCTGGGGGCTCTGCCAAGGCTCCTGCCCCCTCTTATCCTCCCCTGGAAACTGCATGCTCCCCAGCTACCTCCCACCTCCATGCCACCCCCTCCAACAGGGACCCCGCCTGCACGCACTGGACACTGGATTCGTCCGCTCCATCGCCTGGGCTTTCCTAAGCTCTACATCTCCATTCACTCAACATGCCATCAATAGCCACAGAGCCCCTACTGTGCGTAAGGCAGCACCCTGGGAGTTGTGCATACCACGGGGAGCAAAGCAGACAAACCCCCGGACCTCAGGGAACTTCCTGGGGTGGGCAGACAGGAAACGGGGGAGAAATGCAGATGTAATATGTCAAGCAGTGAAAAGGAACAGTGGACAGGCAGAAAAGGGAAGATGGCCCACTCTGGACAGGGACTCAGGGCCCCTCTCCGAGGAGGTGGCATCTGAGCCAGTAAACTGCGCCCCGTGGCCCTCTGGGGACACAGGGCCGAAGACTACTTGAGAACACAGTCATCCAGTGTGTCTGGGGAGCGGCGGGGAGCCATGGGCTGGAGCAGAGTGAGGCGGCCACGTCTCAGGGGAGAGGAAACCCCCTGAGGGAGGAAACCAGGGGCGAGAACGTGGAAGGGTCTTGACTTCCTTCAGAATGCAACGGGGGGCCGCTGGAGGATTCCGGGCCGGGGAACATGTGATGTGCCCCACACCGCTCAAAGCTCTCCAGCGGCTGGGCTGGCAGGAGGCAGGAATGGAGGGAAGGAAAGCACAGAGGGGTATCTGCAGAAGTCCAGACAACAGAGCTGCTGGCTCAGACTCCAGGGCTGTGGCGAGAGGGGCAGGATATATTTTGAAGGTGGAGCCAAAAGGGTTTGCTCACAGCCAGACATAGCAGGAGAGGAAAGGGGCAAAGGGCAGCATCTGGGATGACGGCCACGTGTCTGGGCCCCACCTGCTCCGTGTGTGTGTCCACTTGTGCCTCCCCCACAAGAAGGCAAGCTCTACAGGGCAGGGAGCGGAGGCTGTCCCCCTCGGCCATGTTTTGTGGAGCCGGGCATGTTAAGGTCTGTGAGCTATGTGAGTCATCGAATGTCCCTGAGCGGCCATGCTGTGCCTTCCTTTTGCCACGTGGCCTTTGGGGGAAGAGGCAGCATTGGTCCTGCCCTAGCCGCCCCTTCAGCCTCCAGAGAAGCTCTGATCCTTTCACATCTGATGGTCACGCACATCTAAAAGACGATGGATTGGAACAACCGGCTCAGACACGTGGTTGCAGAAGCCTAGGCCCACGGGGGTGCCTCTCTGCCCTTCAGCTACCTCCCGACCCTCGGGAGACAGGAGCCCTGAGTTCAGCAGTAAATGCCTGCTCAGCCCGGTGAAGCCCGCTCCTGCGAGCCCCAGTAAGCCTGTCGCCATCTCATGCCTGGTCAAAACAGGCGGTGATGAATGTCCCCTCTACACAGATGAGCAAACCGAGGTCAAGTGGCAGGAGCATGGGCAGGGCACTGGTGACACAAGATGAGAAGAGCCTCTTCTCCTTATTTTCTTGTGAAATTACAGATGAGATAAATAACCTTCCGCTCACTGGCATGAGCTTTGGGGTCATGCAGCCCTGGGTTCTCATTTAGCTCTCCCACGTACCAACTATGTGTGCCCTTGAGCCATTAGTTAACATTACCAAGGCTCATTCTGCCCATCTGCAAAGTGGGGATAATAATGCCATCTAGCTTACAAACCCATCATAAGACTTACAATAGACCATACATGTAAATGCTTGATGCGCTGGCTCATAGTCGGAGCTCCATACATGAAGATAATGATTTTATGGCTACTATTATGGGAATGCTTTCCGATTAGGGTCACTGCTGGACTCATCTAGGAATCTTTGGTCTGTGCACTGCAGTGGAAACAGCTGTAGAAATCCCACACAGGTGCTGTGTGAACCCTGGGAAGTTGTTTCATTCCTTCAGACCGTGGCTTCCATTTCTATAAAATGGGAACAACTTAGTGGGGTCTTGTGGCACGGTGCCTGGGTACAGCTCAACACAGTCAGAATCAGAATAAGATAGCCCTCCCCCTGCCCAGGCAAGGCAGGTCCACCTGGGGGAAATAGCTCCTGGCCATTACCAGCAACAGCTACCAGATAACGAAGCTCTGGTTTGCTCTTCTCTATCTTTCCCAGGCTAAGTCCCTCTGGACCTGTGGGCTCTACCTTCAAAGTATATCCAGAAGTCCTCCCTGATTCTTCCTGGCTGAGTTTCTGCCCTTCCTGTCTGCACCCATAACCCCCACCCCAGTTCTGGGCTAAACTCTGTGGTGACATTCACCAGTCTGCATTTAAAAGATCACCCCAGGGGTGCCTGGGTGGCTCAACCAGGTAAGCATCTGACCCTTGATTTCAGCTCAGGTCACAATCTCCGTGTCGTGAGACTGAGCCCCACGTTGGAGATTGAAAGTCTCTCTCTCTCTCCCTCTCCCTCTGCCCCTCCCCCTGCTCCCTCTCACTCTCTTTCTAAATAAATAAATAAAATCTTAAAAAAAAAATAAAAATAAAAGATCACCCAAAGAGGGAGGTATTAGAAAGAAAGGAAGTTTAGGAGGTAGAAGTGGGGAGACAGATACCATGCATGCCTTCAGCCCTATATCCCAGAACCCCACACAGTGCCCCGCACAAAGTGGGAACTCGGTACAACTTGGTTGGACAGATGCACGGATGGATGGCTGAGCACCTGGAAGGAAGAAAAGGAGGCGGGGGAGGGAGTAAGGAGGAGGAGGAAAGAAGGAAAAGGTCTTGGCACCTTTCACTGCTTTCCTCTGGTACCCCGCCCCCCACCACCTGCTCCTCTTCCACTCAATTCTCATCCTTCATCTGCAAAGCAAATGTATGGTGCCCGGCTCTAATCCCACATCAGTTCCTATCAAGGAGTTAACCAAGGAGAATCAGGTCTGACTCCAGAGTGCATGCATTTTCAACAGCAGTCCCATTTCCTAACAATTCACCTGGATGAAGCTCATTCTCCATTTACTCTTCCAGGGGACAATGAAGAGAAAAGAAAAATGAACAATTTAGTTTCTTATTTAAGTATGTCACTGAGATAAGCAGCCCAGATGATCAACGTCTTAGGAATGTCTCTCCATCTGGATAGGGGCTTTGAGAAAGTTCCAAGGCTGGCTGGCATCTCCAGCGGCACCCAAGGAGCGTGGGACAGGTCCTGCCTGCGCCCACTGCCGCCTCCCTGCCCGCCCGCAGCCTCCAGCGAGGCTGACATTGGGGAAGCGGGTTGTCCACTACAGCAGGATCCTTGCGGGAGTCCCCATTCATGCCCCATTGGTCAAACTACTCCAAGTCTGCCGATTTGTTCCAGGGAACAACTTGTCCAAATAATGAGACTGGGGGAAGAATTTGGCCCACTCAAATTTGCCACCCTCCTGGCACCTCCTTAAACTTATAGAGCAGCCTTGGTCCATGTGAGGAAGGCAGGGGAAGGGCGGGGCAGAGGGGTGTTGTCTCCTAGTGCCTGCTAAAGGGTGCGTAAATCTCTCCCACTCAGGGGTGATGTAGTAACAATCTGATTTGCCTGCATAGCCAAAGCCACCTTCTCCAGTGGGCTTTATCGGTAATAAATGACTCCTCCTGTTTTTCACTCACTTGGGTCTGAACTTGAGAAGGAGGAAAGGGGTGCCGGGCAGGGTGTAGAGGAGGGTCCAGACCAGACCCGTGCTCCCTGCCTGGGGTTCCCAGACCCCTACAGGTCTTCAAAGGCAGTAATGAGAGTTTGTGAGCTATTTTCAGTATTTCAGAGAGCCTAACAGAAGCTGCGTTTGTCCAAGATCAAAACGCGCACAGACACATAAACGCTGAGTGTCTGCCTTGGGCTGGAAGGACTCCCAATCAGTGAGGTCACGCAGCCCTTTGTCCATCCTGATTGGTGGGACAGAGCCGTGGCCCTCCTGTGCCGTGCTCCCCCAAGGATAGAGAATGAAGGGATTTTGGTCTCCCCAGGCCCTCTGCTTACTGCATGAGAAACGGTAGCCCCTTGGCAGGGCTGTCCGTGACATCAAAAGGGGAAACTGCAAGGAGGTGCATTTGGGAGAAAAAATGGGAGGGGTGGGTCTCAACCTCAGATAAAGGGAATGAGAATGAGTTCCCAAGAAGATGCCTCTTCCCAGAGCCAAAGATCAGAACCACCTGTTAGGAAAGTGAACATCTTGTGGCCTTGACGCAAACCATATAGGGTGGGGCGGGGAGGGGAGAAGGCCACGGCCACCGGAAGCAGGGAAAGGGACCAGGCCTCTGGAACAGGAGAGCTGGAAGGTAGAAAGGGTAACACGTCTGCTTCCACATGGTGGATGTGGTTTCGCCCTCCTCAGTCCAGGGACAGAGCTGAGGGAAGCCAGGAAGTCTAGTGAACTTGTCCAGGGCCCCCTGGCAGAGTCTCTCAGTAAGCTTTTCGGGGTGGGAAGATTTGGGAGAGCTGATTAGTGCCAACAGACCAGAAAACAATGGCAATGACGTATGTCCTTTAGGAATAAAAACGGGGAAAGGATCCATGCACCTCTTAATAAATGCAGTCTGGTGGGAAACAGTGCCTTGAAACACAAGTTTCCTGGGAGGAACTCTGAGTCCCCAGTCATAACAAGGTTGGGCTATGCTGACGGAGGGGGAGACATTCAGAAGTCCTGCTTCACCCCTACCCACCAGCCCCATACCCTATGGCAGTCTGAGCCAACAGAGGGGCACCCCCCGCTTTCCCCACTGCTAGGGAAGGCTCAGAAGCAGTTTGGGCACTTGCTACCTCCCTCCTCACCACTGGTTGGGCCGTGTTTTACCAGCAGGCAGGACCACTGAGCTGGAAGGCAAAGTGTGTCCCGCAGCTGTCCCCTACCGCCATCCAACCTAAAGCTGGAGGCAAAGCCAGCTCATCATTCTTGTGGTTGAGGAAGGGACACTGAGGGTGTGCCACAGACCCCGTCCTAGCCTAATTCTGCAGAAGCTCCCAAGAGGTCCCTCCATTCCCAAGGTTCACACTCACAGTGGGAGATGGAAAGTAACCCCTGGGCTTAGGCTGAGCCACATTCTCCAACTTGATGTCCCCAAAGCCTGTGCTTTGACAGGTAGCAGGCACACGCCCAGCTATTAATAAATGAATCAGTACTTTCTCTTCCATCCAACTAGCATTCTCTGTCCTTATACTCCATCCATCAGAACCCTGGAAGGGGTGGGGGGGTGGTTAGGGACATATCAGCCTGAGCTCCTGCCAAGGCTCACGCTTATCCTGAGAGCTTCAGTCTCTGCCACGGGGTGCCTCTCCTTTGCATCCCAGAGAGCAACGCCTCCCCAGCTTCTCTCTGACCGAGGTGCGCATCGCCGATTGGAGGAAGGCAAGAAAGGATGTGCGAGTCCACACCACGGCCACTGACATGGCCAGAGCACCAGGTCCCAAATGTCCAGGAGTGAAGGGTGAGGCCTGAGTCACAGCAGCACTGGGGAGGATATGGGAGGGCTCGGGAGCTATTTGGGAAGCAGAATCCCTAAGATCTGATTAGCGAAAAGCAGTACATGAGGGTAGAACTCAAGAATGATTTCCAGATTTCCAGCTTAGGAAGATTCGACGGTAGTGTGGCCATTTCTGGGGGTGGGACACAAAAGAGCACGGGGTGGTGAGCATGCTGGGGGTGGGGTGGGGGGTGTGCTGGACCATGCACGTGTGTGTGTGGTGCTGGATCTGGAGTTCTGGAGACCTAAATGTGGGAGGCAGGGATGATCAGCATGTGGATAGCGGTGTTAAGCCCCAGGAAGGAAGGAAATGCAGATCAACAGAGAGGAAGGCTAAGGGCAAAGCCATGGAAGCACTGACAGGAACGCAACTTCGAGTAGGGAAGGATGAAGGAGCAGTGTCAGGTGCTGAAGAGAGGAAAGGACAGACAGAAGGTCAAGAGCAGGCTGTGCCTGATGGAAAGGTCTAGAGGCCAAGAGAGACACTTAAGACTTGGGAAGGAGGAAGTCATGTGGCACCCTGGGGGATGCACTTTCCCTGGACTGGGGAGGGTGGGAGCAAGATGACAGGCTGACTGAGAAAGGAGCTGGCAGACACCCTCCCAGGAGCATGGCTAAGAAGGGAAGAAAACAGGGTGACAGCCAAAGGGGGTGAAGAGTCAAGGAAGGGGTGTTGTTCAGTGTGCTTTTTAAAAAAAGATTTTTTTATTTGACAGAGATAGAGAGGGAGAACAAGTGGGGGGGTGCTGCAAGGCAGAGGGAGAGGGAGAAACAGGCTCCCTCTGATGCGGGACTCAATTCCAGGACCCCGGGATCTGACCTGGGCCAAAGGCAGATGCTTAACCAACTGAGCCATCCAGGCACCCCTCGTGTACCTTTAAGATGAAAACCAAGTGTGTTTATGGGCTCATGAGGAGCAGGGATGCTAGTGACAGCAGTGCCATTCCTGGGTAGCGCTTCCCTACCCAAATTCAGCAGTAAGGTTCATGCAGTTGTTTCCTTCAATGGCAATTTTTCCGTGATGGAGGAAACAAGGTTGCTCAGGACAGCAAGTGGGCAAGGCTTCCCCAGCAATGAGAATGATCCCCGGATGGAGCCTATGGTTCAGAGGGGCACAGAGCTGGGGTGGGACATACCAGGGACTGCACTGAGGGGCAGAGGTCAACAGAGGCTGGATGAAAAGGAGGAAGAGGAGTAAGAATGGGTCAGGTGAACTTCCAGGTTCAAAGTCTGAGGCCTGGGCATGCTGAGTGGTTTCAGAGGCAGTGAGTCCTTTACTACCCTACCCGACCTTGATCTCTCTAGACTGATCAGTTCATTTTTTACTAAATTGTGAAAGGCTAACACTTCTCAAAATAATTTAATTCTACCACCATCACCAACAAAATCTTCCTGCAACACAGGCTGACACAGACACGCCATCTCATTGCTCTGTATCAAAAGTTTGCCTTACCCCCTTGCCCCCGCCTCTCAGCGACCCTTCACCTTGGGGAATCTGTCTTAATCTGATGCAGCAACAAAGAACAGAAAGGAAAACCTTGCTGTGTCTTTGCTGCTCTAAAAACTAGCTTCCAGGGTGTTCCATTTTTCCTGACAACCACTCACTACACATTCAGTCAAACATGGACTGAGCATGTACTGTGCCCCAGGCCCTGTCCTAGGCGCTGGGGACACTGTTGGGGTGAAAAAAGAACCCAGACCCTGTCAGTGGGATAGGAGATCTGTGTGCTCAGAGCCAGGCCCTTGCAAACAAAGACCTTTACAGGTGTAACTGCGAGGTCAGACTTTTTGCCTCGTTCTACTTGTAACAGCTGAGGCCCAGAAGAGAGCCAGGATTTGTGCTGGGTTGGACTTACTCCAAAGTTTACCCTGAGAAAGTGTGTCCCCTAGTGCTCCTCAGACTCTCAGGCACAGGAATCACCTGGGTCTCTTTAAAAAGTGATTCCGATTCAGTAGGTGAACAGTGAAGCCTAAGATGCCGTATTTCTAAGAAGCTTCCTGGCAAGGCCTTGGACCACCCGTCATGGGACACCAAGGGCCTAGTGTTTCCCAGGCTCACCTGATCATGAAAGATTCTTCTCCCATGGCACTGATTTAATCGTCCCCACCTCACAAATGAAGGCCACCCTGGGCCTCACAGGATCTTTGTACTTTCTGCCTTAGCATCCCTATTTGGCTCTGTCTCCCTGCTGAGACCCCGGTTCCTCATAGGCAAGGCAGACTCTGGAAGTCCCTCCACTGAGCTAGGGCCACTCCCCCTGGGGACCGGGTCCTGTTTGAGCCAGGAAGCTAAGAAGACTGGGACCTGCATTCCTTGGCCCCACTCTGGGAGCTTCCTCCAGAAGACTGCCTTGACTGTACCCTAACCCCAGCCCCGCCCCACCCTGACCCCACTGCACTGCCCTGCCTTAGCCTGGCTACAGAGCCTCTTTCTTAAAATGCCAGCCGCCTCCCACCACAAGGCCGGAGGAAAGTGGCATACCGGTGCTTTGTGTCTGCTCTTCAGTGAGTATTAAATCTAGAATAATGGGAATTAGCACACAGAGAAAGTTGAGGATAAGGCTCCCCTGAGTGTCCTGATTTCTCACCTAACAAATCAGGCGCTGGTGGAAGGACTCCAGGTTCAGGAGCTCCAAGCGGCCAGGCCAACCCTCCCCAACAGGCCCTTTGTTCAGTAGGTTAAGCAGTTTAGGAATGTAAATGCCAGACTACCAGGCTCCAGGGCTTCCTGTCTCCTCTGCCCCTCCCCTGAATCTGACAGCACAAATCTGGTTACCTGTGGGAGCAGGGCCTGTCTCCTTCCCCCACCCCAGGGGCGGGGCTGGGAGTAGCCTTAGGAGTTAGTGGGACACGTAGGTAGTCAGGGCCAGGATTCCCCAACAAGAAAACAGGGAACTGGGGAGCCTGGGTGGCTCAGTGGGTTGAAGCTTCTGCCTTCGGCTCAGGTCCTGGTCTCAGGGTCCTGGGTCCTGGGATCCAGTCCCACATCGGGCTCTCTGCTCCGCAGGGAGCCTGCTTCCTCCTCTCTCTCTGCCTGCCTCTCTGTCTACTTGTGATCTCTGTCAGATAAATAAATAAAATCTTAAAAAAAAAAAAAAAAAAGAAAGAAAGAAAGAAAGCAGGGAGCCAGGACAGCTAAGACAAAATCTCGCTAGCATTCTATTTTCCAGCGTCTGCGAAAATGACTTTTGCAAAACATCCTGAGACAAAACAATTAACCGTAAAACATGGGTCTCTCTTGGAGCTGTAGGCAGGCTAAGGGAGAGTCAGGCAGGTAGGCTCAGGGCCTGGTGAGGCTGGGATTACGGTAGGCTTCTGGAGGAAGCTCCCAGAGTGGGGCCAAGGAATCCAGTTCCCAGCCTCTTACCTCCCTGGCTGGGGCAGGACCACCCTCCCACGGGAGCAGGGAGGGGGCGGGCAGCCCAAGCTCACTGGTGGGATTTTCAGAGGGACTTAGTCTCCAAATGTCAGCCCAAAAGACCACCAACACATGAACAATAACCCGACAGGTAGCTGGTGCATGATCAAAGCCATGACTGGCACACTTCATGGCCCCCCCCCACAGGATGCTCAAGATAGTTTCACAAAACAGCTCATAAAAACCCCTACACTTAGAAACTCTGAGGGTAACTCTCTCAGGCCACCCCTCCCTCTCCAGGAGCTTTATAGGATTGCTCAGTAAACTTCGCTTTGTTGCCCACCACCCTTCATCTGGTCTCCCTCTTCATCCTTTGAAGAGGTATGACCTGACAGAGAACCTCAGGTACTAAGGGGACAAAGTTCCTGTAACAGTAAAGGAGGGGAGGGGGTGGCCTCCCCTCCCTGATTCCTCTGCTGGGTCCTGGGGGCCCCTCAAGACCAGGGCCATAGCAAGGTGAGCAGGAACAGTGGTTGAAAGCCTATGACCTTGGTGTTCCACCCTCGGAACTGGGAGCTGTTTGCCTGAGAGATTCCCAGACAGACCCCATGTGCACAGTAATAATAATACTAATTATAATACTAAGAGGAGCTCCTCAGGATGCAGACTGCACACCCCGCTCCTAGATTCATACTCTGATTCAGAAGACCAGGGGCGGGAGGGCCTGGGGCTCCCCATGTGTAACCAGAAATGTGGCTACAGTGACAGTTGTGTCCGTTGGGCCTGGATCAGACCAGCTTTCAATCCGGGCTCTCCTCTCCCCAGCAGTGTGGTCGGGGGTGAGGAACTTCATTGCCTTCAACTCCGCTTCCTCAACTGCCAATGACCAACTTCTTAGGAGCGCCAGGCTTAAGGAGAGGAAAATACAGCTCTCAGCCAGGGACCCCAGTGTTCCCTAAAGGACAGCTCCCGGCTTCCAGGATGGATTCAGTGGTGCCGCTGGAGGGGAAGGCAGACCACAAGCCCATGTGCCTCTGGCAGCTGGCAGCCTTTGTGCAAGCCACTTGCCCTGGTCCTAGACCTCCTAGTGGTCATCCCCAGCATCCCAGGGACCTGTGTTCAGACCTGGAGGGCCTGCTTACTGCCCTGGGGAGCCTGCCCTGCCCCCTCCCCGCCTCCACTGTTCTCTTGGAGTTCCCTGGGTATCTGGGAGTTTATAACTGTCCTTGGCCAAAGGCCAAAGGGCTTTGAAGTGTATTGACAGGAATGACCCCCCCCCCAGGGCCACAGCAGGCAGCCGAATGACGCTGTGCAGAGTGCCAAGGGCCTTAAACACCCTCCTTGTTGACAGAACTGCTGGGCTGAAACCCGGCTAAAGGTAAGGCCAGGGACATGGAGGGTCCCAGGTCAGGTGTGGGTGATGACAAAGAGATCAAAGGTCAGGAAGAGGGTCCAACTGAAGATGAGACCCAGGGGAGGAGGACGATGAGGACAATGCCAGGGAGGTCACAGGGCTGGGGAAAAGGAGGGAGTCGAAAAGGAAAGGCGAGGGAGACAAGCCACAGTGACGGAAGAGAAGGAGGCCACAGAGCAAAATGGTGAGGGGCACATGTGACTGGCTGGGGAGGAAGACCACGGGTCCCCCCGCCAGACAGTCTGCTGAGTCATCCCTGAGTAGGTACATTTCCTATTTTTATTCTTTCAGGAGGAAAGTGTGGTGCTGTTCTCACTGAGGGAGGATTAACGGTATGGTGATTTACAGCCCACAATTTATGGAGTGGGGCTCGTGGACTCCTGGCACTTCTGTCGGATGCTTACGCCCTCTGGGAAAGTGGGGAGCGGGGTGGGGGCACACAGAAGGGAAAGGATCCCTGCACCCCCTTCCAGCCCCCTCTCCCCCATGGCACCCCAAGCACCTTGCCAGACCCGCCTTTGCCCACAGTGCCCACGCCCCACCGACCCCTCCTCCCCGCAGAGGTCTGCACCCTCCAACCCAGCCAGCCGGACTGCAGCCCGGCTCTGACCCTGCACATTCCTCCTTGGGGTTCCTGTGTTAGCACACCCGCAGGTCACGCAGAACTTCTAGACCCTCTGCATGCCTTGCTCCCACTGACCAAGGGCTTATGAGGGTGCGTTTCCATAGTGGACACACCTCCCCCTGGGGGCCCTCTTCATCTGCCCTTTGCTACCTCTCCTGCACACCTCAGCCAGAGCCTGCCTTGCTTCAGGAGCCTTCCCAGAACCCCTGAGACTGTTTT
Organism: Enhydra lutris kenyoni; assembly: GCF_002288905.1. Lineage (NCBI taxonomy): Eukaryota > Metazoa > Chordata > Mammalia > Carnivora > Mustelidae > Enhydra > Enhydra lutris. Next base: position 5,681,815 of record NW_019154093.1, read on the forward strand.
TCTAATTATGGCAAAATTCATGTAACATCCATTGACCACGTTAACCACTTTTAGGGGTACAGTTCAGTACGTCCATGTCCTTTGGCAACTGTCCCCATACTCCGTTTCCAGAACTCTTCTTGTCTTGCAAAACTGAAACTCCGTATCCGCTCAAACACTAACTCTCCGTTCCCTTCTCCCCCTGCCCTACCCTCCCTACCGCCCACACCCTCCTTCTACTTTCTGTCCCTATGGATTGAACTACACTGGCTTCCTCATCTAAGCAGAATCATACAGTATTGGTCCTTTTGTGACTGGCTTTTCTCACTTAGCAGAATGTCTCCAAGGATCCTCTACATTGTAGCCTGTACAATTTCCTTCCTTTTCAAGGTTGAATAGTATTCCCCCGTGTAGGTAGAGACCACGTCTGGTTTAGACACTCACCGGCTGATGGACCTTCAGCTGTTCCCACCTTTTGGAAACTGTGAATCAGGCAGCCATGAACACGTGTGTCAGATTTGTCTATGTCCCCAGTGTGTCTGACAGCTCGGGCACAGCACAGACCCTCCCTAAATGCCTTGCTGAAGGACTGAGCGGTCCCTCACATTCTCCAAGTGTGGTACCCAGCAAGTCATTAATTTCTACTTTAGCGGGCAACTTCAGAAAACACAGGGCCTTGAGACAGAAGAGAGACCTTTTGCAAGATTTAGGAGGCCCGTATGGATCGGAAGTCTGGAAATCCTCAAAGCCCTCCATACAGAGAGCCAGGCCTGCGGGAGTGTAGAGCCAGGTGGGCCTGGGACCCCGCCCTGCCCCTAGCTCCTCAGCCCCACATGACTCCACTTCTGCCTTTCATAGAACAGAGAGATCTGACCACATAAAATGAAGTGTTTCTGTCCAGAGAAAAACGCCATAAACCAAACAGACAGATGAAAGATTGGGTGAAGTTATGTGTAACCTCTAATACTGACAGAGGGTAATACCTGGGCTGTAGAAAGAACTTCTGCAAATCGACCGAAAATTTTCCGAAATTAGACAGGAAGCCTGGTTGAAAAGCACACAAGGAACATGAATAGACAATTTGCATAAGGGGAAGCTCAAACCACTAACAAGCATATAGGAGATATCTGAACATACTAGTAATCAGAGAAATGCCAGTTAAAACAAGGAAATGGCACTTTAAATTCATCAGAACAGCCGAAATTAGAAAGATGGATAATATCAGGTATTAGTGATGATATGGGGAGGCAGAAACTCTTGTGCACTCTTCGTGGAAATGAGCCCTGGCTGAGCCTTTCGGGAAAACACTCCAGCGGAACATAGGATATTAACATATTAACTCAAGGATCCCAATTCCCCATGTATACAGCCCCCAGTAGTCTCACACAGGGTCCCAAGAGAGCATGACTGAGGATGTTCTTCAGAATTTCATGCGTGGCTGGGAGCTACAGCCAAGCCAGGGGTCTATCATCAGGCGAGAGGCATACACGGAATGTGATACAGAGCTCATAATGTAACACAGCAATTAGAAGCCACAAACCAGACAAACACAGAAGAAAGGCTAGATATTTAAAATACAGTGTTGGGTAAAATAAGAAACTGCATGAAACGTGTAGCTCACTACTATCTATGTAAATTAAAAACCCATCACACACAAGACAATCCTACATATATTACAAGGATCCATGCCTATTTCAAGACATCTATCAAATATATCAAAGTGGGTACAGATGTAGGAATGCAGTAATGCCTTGGGATTGAAGATAAAGGGAGGAAAACATTTAAAATAAAACAAGACAGGAACCTTGCATCGACAGATGATCTTAAAGCATTATGGTCTGAGGCTGGGATGAATTCAATGTTATGCACCTGAGCTCAAAACAAACAAAAAAGACACAAAATAAAAAACACCTGTGCCTTCCACGTGACTCAGGAAAACTATCTCCGTAACATTTTCCTCTTTTCACGTTCCTGGGAACACAATATCATAAGAGATGTGAGTCCCGTGGCCCTGGAACATAAGGAATGTTCATCTTGCTTGAGTTAAAAGGCCTCAGTGCAGAGCTTTGTCCCCTGGATGAATGTGTTAGTGAAGAAGAAACCTGGGCAATCACTCCCCCTCCCACGGAATGCACAGTGATGCTGTCCCAGGGCAGCCGGGTGGGTACAGAGAAGGCTGAGCCCTACGTCTGATGGGCAAGTTCTTGTCCCCTCCATTCCAAGTTCCCCATATCAGCCACACAGGCCGTCGGAGAGCTAAGAATGGATCAGGGCCAGGAAGCCCAGCAAGTCCGCCCTTCTTTACTCGCTCCCCCTATGAAGCAGGTGGTCTGCAGAGGGAAGGGGTTCTGAATCCCTGGAAAGCCAAGCCAAGACAAGCCAGCCTGGCCACCAGATGGGATCTCCCACTGGGTAGTGCTTAGTCTAGTGGCTTACTGTCATATCCCCAGATCCTTTTAGTTTGGTTCATTAAAGAGCTTCCAAGTCCAGGATCACACAGACACAGTGAGTAATATTATCCTCATTCTACAGGTGAGGAAACAGAGGCCCGCAAAGATGAAGTCATGGTCACGGAAGTTGTGAAGGCATGACGGAGACAGAATACTAGTTTCCTGACCCTCAAGCCAAATTTCAAGGCAGATATCAAACACACGAGACTACCTCCCTCCCAGCCTCAGATCTGCCGTGGGTCAGCCCTCCCGCAGCTACCCAGATGACAAGGGCCAGGAGGGCAGGGCCACACGGGTCCCCAGGAAGAAGGGATGCCATGCCAGAAGTGGCTGTTTTCATGCTAGGAACTCTTTCAAGGGGATTGAAAATGAATCAGCACACTCTCACCTCCTTCTTCTTGCCAAGGAACGTGCCAGAAGCCCACACAAGTCTCACTCAGTCTCTCCGCCTCTCTCCATACTCAACCCCCTTCCCCGGAAACAGCGAGGGAGGAGGCAATGAGGGTCAGCAGGTGGTAGGCGAGACAAGGGCGGCAACCAGCAGACAAAGTTCCCTCCCCGGGCTGAGTCCTCCCTCCCACACCTGTTCTTCCTAGACGAGCCCGAATGAAACACCAGGGCGTTCTCTCACAGGGACGCGTCCCTCAGATGATCTAAATTTCAAAGTCTCTGCTCTCTCCCTTTAAACTTGAAACCGTCACCCTAGTTCACTTCCATTCAATAAATAGATGTGTCTACTTCATAACGGAACTTAGGCGATTTCTGATCTGAAAACTCAGAAGATGGACATACCATTTTTTGTTTTTTTGAGGTTTGGGGATTATAACTGCACTTAATTGAGTATAAATTAGAAACTGGAGGGAAGGGATGCTATTTGGGCCTCAATACCAGCCCTTATGTTCTGTTCCAGACCACATGGGAGATTCTCGAATAAATTTCTCAGAGTTATCTTGGCGTTGTCAATAATTGAACCACATATTCCTTATTCCTGGCATCATAAAAGCTATATATGATGACTTTATAATGATGACTTTCAAGGATAGGATGGACATCCTCATAGAGATCAATTCCGTTTAAAACGTTCTGACATTTTACAGAAACAAGTAGGTAGAAAGCAAAGGCAGTTTCCAGTGGGGAGACCCCCCCCCCAAAAGAGAGGAGTGCCACTGCAGTGAAGCCCTCCACCACTGAAAAGATGGCTTGCTATGGGTACAGCCACCCCACGAGTTTAGGGAGGACATGGTGCCCTTGTCTGACGCTGGGCTGCATGGGGGTTTCCTGTCATGTTTCTGGCATAGTTCTCTGACAGGGCTTGTGGTGGTGGCCACAGAGGACTCCCAATTGCTCCCTGAAGAATGACCTCTGACAGAAGGAGACTGGAGCCTCCAGCATTTTAGGATGCATGCCCGAGTGGAAGCGGGGCTGATGCGGACTTCCCATCTACTGGAGATTTCACAGTTCGGGTAACCAAAAACCTGAGGAGCTCTGGGGAGGAAGAAGAAGATGCTAAAAACATGGGAAGCAGGTTGTTTCTGGTGCCCTCACTCATTTCCATTTCTTTACAGAGCCCACTCAGTTGCCTATAAACCTCACATCTCCCAGTATCCCATCCCAACCACCCAATTCAAGCTGTCCCAATATAGCCTGACTCATCCCCATCTCACCCCATCCCACCAGGACACATTCACCTCCACTCTACCATATCCCAATTTGTCTCATTCCACCCCACCCAAACTCTACCCATCCCATCTTATCCCATTCCACCCCAATCCTTACTGACCCATTCCTATCCTGCCCAATAGGATACCCAGTCAATCACCTGTTTGCTCTACCTCCCACCCTCTCAATACCACCCCAAACCATTGTATTTCACTCAACCCTATTCTTTTGCATTCCACCACCCATCCCAATCCACCCCAATTCATTCTATCCCATCCCAACACCTCCCTGCGGCTCTTGATCCTACCGTAACTCACTCCTTCCTACTTGATCTCAGTCCATCTCAAATTATCCTATTTCTCCAATTCCAAGCCATGATATTCCATTACGTTCCCTCCCCTCCCATGCCCTGCTTTGTCAAAGCTCTCATCTATGATCATATACAGAGATGAGACTGTTCTTTGTGTTACAGGAAGCTACGTGAGAAAGTCAAAAGGTCTCACCCTCCCCCAAATATCTAACAGTTAAATGTGTATTGGAGTGGGAGAGGAGGGGGAAAAAAAAAAAGACAAAATCTCATCTTTAAAGAAGAGGTATGAAAAGATAATCCCGGGAACTAGGCTCTCGGGAGTCCAGAAAGAAAACAAATTGAGTTTCCTTTGTCTCTCTTAGCTTACGAGAGTCAGCAGAGAGCTCTAAGAACATCACTATCATTTTCAAGTTGAGAAAACCCCACATTGCATAGTCTACCCTTTGCCTTCTGTGGGTCTAAGGGAGAGCCAAGCTCTGTTCAAAGCCAGTGAAGCCACAAAGACACAGTGTCTCTTTGAGGTAGAGAACTCTGCAGCAACCCTCCAGTTTCAAGTTCACCCCCATGTACCCCTGTTGTGGAAGCTCTCTGCGGCAGGCAGAGAGGAGGGGTTGGGAGGCCATCTCCTGTCCTCAAGGACTGAAACCCCAGTGCCATATCAGGGACATTGTCCAACTTCTAGGAGGAACTTGAGGACCCTCCCCCATGACCCTTTTAGGAAGAGGCGGGACCAGTGTTGATGGGGTTGGGTGAGTTGGCCAGGTTCTTAAAGGTGTCCTTTCAGTGGGAGAAATGAAGAGAAAAGGTTCTTGTGATGCATCGAGCCGCATGTCAGAGGGGCACGTGTTAGACACCTGAGACCTCCAGTGGGCTCTCAGACCCCAAGCCCACCTAACAGGGGTTAGACCTGTTTCCCTCCCAATTCTGCGAGGCTGGTTCCTGAAGCAAGTAGACAGTAGCAGCAGCATGGGCAAGGGGGCAGTGGTGGCGGTGGGGACAGCATCTAACAGGCACTGGTTGCTAACAGGGTGTCCAGCACCATGACAACTGCTTTCTAGGAATTAAGCGAGTGGCCCCTGGAGTCGAGTAGCCCTGGGGGCTGATTCTGCCTCCTTTACCTATCTTCTCTAAAACCTTGGCCAAAATGCTTGACTTGTGAGCCTTCGTCTCTTCAAATACGATAAAGTGCCTGGATGGTTATGCGAATTGAATAGTTATGTCTACGAAGCATTTAGCCATTTAGCCAGACTCCCCAAAGGAAAGCTACTATCTGGGTGCTCCCCGGAAGGGCCTGGGCCACCTCCCACTTGAGGGCGCTTCTTCGCCCCTTCCCACTCCTCCAAACCCCTTGACTTGGGAATGTCCAAGAGGGCAGTGTGAGGGTAAGGAGGCCTTGGGTTCCAGAGAACCTGCCTTTCATCCTCTGGACAGGTGCTCTTCGGGTGTCTGCTGGGGGCTGGGGTCTGGGCTACACCGGCCTGCATGGGTGCATGGGCCTTTAGGGATTACGGACAGGTGCCACCTCACTAACCAAGACATTCCAATATGTCCTGCTGAGCTTTATAGCAGGGGGATCTTGGGGGCTGAGAGGCCACTAGAGGTCTCAGTCAAGATGGGGGTTTGGGAGCAGCAGACCAAGGATGCTTGTGCAGTCACAGTAGCTGTAGTGAACATGGATGGACCATGGCTGCCTGAGGAGCTGAAAGCCTGGGGTCCAAGCCTCAAGTGCCCAGCAGCACTTGGGGGGAAACAGCCCTGGGGGAAAAAGCAGGGCAGAGGCAGGCAGCCTGGGCAGGATTCCAGGGGAATGGTGCCAGCCTGGACCCCTTAGAAGCTGGACAACAGTGTGGTTATGAGTAAAGGATCTGGAGTTGGGCAAACTGGCTTCAAGGCCTAGCTTGGCCATTGACTGTTGTGTGGTTAAGTTATGTGGTTCTCTGAACCTATTTCTTGCCATACAAAAAGGGGATAATAAGATTGCTGCCCTCACCAGGTTGCAGTGAGGCTTGAGTTCATCCGACCAAGTGGTGGGGATGGGGCCAGCTCATGATGGGGACTCAGGGACCACCAGCCATCTGGGTATCTCAGGGCACCTGGGGGTTGCTGAAGCCTTGCTGAGGGCTCACTCACTTCCTCGCTGAGGCTTCTGCCTTCAAGGTCCCCACTTCAGCCCCAGCTTGTACTAAATGGGCACTCTGGATGAGGTAGGTACGTGTTGGGTCTGGTGCATCTCTGACTTCTAGTGTTTCCCACAATACAGGAATGACATGCCGCTTTCCCAAGTGGGACCCTGAGCCTTGGAGAGGTCGACCAGTTTTCCACAAGGACCATCTGGCTCTGCGGGCCAATCAGAGGCCTTTAGTCCTGCTGGCAAAAAAACCATGGTGAGGCAGGGGCAGGTCACACACCTGCATCCAGGTGGCGCTGCCAAAGCCACCTGCTGGACTCTCACAGACCAACCCAAACCCCGTAGTCTGAGAGCCTGCCATCTTATTCTCCAGTCCCCTTGCACACGCTCCCAGCCTCACCTTCAACAAAGCCACGCTCTCTCGAGCCAGAGACGTGCTTAACATTACCTGCTACAGTCAGCTTCTTTCTTGAAAACCAAAAACTTGCAGTTCCATGGCAAATGAAAATTCAAATCCATATACTGGTAACTGAGTGGTTGAGTATCTTTCCTTTGGGGGAGTGGGGACAATGACAGCTAAGGGCTTGTGCATCGGTTCTGAAATCTAAGGAACTATCTTACCAATCTGTGACAGTTAGTTCTGGGGGGCGGAAGCAACAGGGGACCAGGCGTCATTGTCATCTCTGGCTGTCCTGGCTGCTGAAATTCTTGATTTAGCTTTATCAGTCCCTAGAAAACCATCCAAGGGTTAAAAAAAAAAAAAGTTTCAAAACCATCTGCTGATTTAACAACCATTTATCAGGCACTAATTCTATGGAAAGTCCTGCGCTGGGTGCTGGGGATACCAAGAGAAAAAAGTACTATCCCTGTCTTCGGGAAGCTCACAGTTCAATATGTGAGACAAACAAACAAATACTTTGAGGACAACTCAATTAGTATTATAATCAAACACTGGGTATGGTCAGTGCTCCAGTCCCCAAGACACCTCTAACAACAAGCACTTAGGGAATAAGTAAAACAGAATTAAAAAAACAATAATAATTTGGTATTTGATTTTTTTTTTTTTAAGGCCATGAGGTGGTTAGCACGGGGAAAATCAGAACTTTGGTGGAATTCCTTAAACTCACAGGTCAATGTTGCTTTTATTTTGAATTACTTAGTAAGCATATAGGAGACACAAAAGCCTTGTCAATGCTCAGAGCCTCTGAATCCAGAGAAAAGTAGCTAGGGTTAGTCAAAGTTGAAGGTAGGCACTTGATGGCCACCTGATAGGGAAGGAGTTGAAGATGACATTAAGGTTTCTGGGCTGGGTAACTGGGAAGAACCACCAGCCTACACGGGGAATCCTGGAGGTTCAGGAAAGGAGCTAATGAATTTTCTCTAGAAAGGAAACATCTAGGTGAAGCTATCCAAGAGTCAGCTGGATACATGGGCTGTCTAGACCCAGAGCTTCCATGGGCTAGGATACCAAAAGATACGTCAGAAGAAGCATCTTGGCAGGAGACATCTGGAAGCTTCAGAGTGTGGTGGTGGAAGGGCGGGACCGGGTTGAGCTCACCTGCAAAGTGGGGAAAGGAAGCGAGGAAAGGCACAAGGACTAGAAGGCTGTAAGAAATGCTTACAGGAGGGGAAGAAGTGCTACCACCAGACAGTGCGAAGGAACAGCCAAGAGGCAGGAGAGAAATCGGCATAGCACAGTATCCCAGAAGCCCAAGGAAGAAATGTTTAAAAAAGAGTAACCCAAAGTGTTCAAAGCCACAGAGATAAAGGAAGACAAACACAGAGTTAAAGTACATTGCAATGGACATGACAATCAGAGTAGTCCTTGGAGATCTCTCTTGGAGACTTCCAATCCCGGGGACAGAAGGCAGATTGCAGAGAGTGAACAGTAGCCAAGAAAGTGATTTGAAGACCCCTTTGAAGACACTTGTAAAGACAAAGGGATGGTAGGGAGAAGGTCAACAGGGCCAAGAAGTCTGGTTAGCTTGTTTTAGGTTATAGAGCAAGCAGCTTGCAGGCCAAGGGGACATGGAAGAAGGGAGACAGACTGAGCCAGAGTTAACAGAGAAGGTAAATGATGGGAGGTCTCTCTGGGGGACAGAGCCAGGGGGAGTGTGAGACCGGCCTGACCCTGACAGAAGGGTTGAGGGTCTAAGGCAAAGGTGAGTGAGGAGGCTCCCCCTTCTCAAATCCTTATAATCATTGTATTCAGTCCTCACGGGTCCAAGCAAGGGAGACAGTTCAGTCCTGAGCGTCTTTCAAAGTCAACAATGTACAGAGAACACAAAATGAATGTTCTTCCCCCTTGAAACTGCCAAAGCCTGCGATCATCCGTCACCAAGTCCATTTCCAAACCTCTGCTGCTGGCAAGGCCAAACAGCACATCTGAATGCGGGAAAGGTTTAGAAAGAAATATACTGGAAGCACTGGAAGCCAGAGCCACTGGCCAGAGAGCAAATGCCTCCTCCTCCAAGCCATCACCACGGCCAACTGCTCTGCTGACCAAAGAGCTGGAAGCCAACGGATCTACAAGGCAGGATTCCAGCACCGCCCAGCACTGTGCAAGCTCCAGGGAGAAGGCCTTTTCCTTTCCCCAGGGGCATGACATGCCCAGGGAGCAGGGACAGATCTAGCCATAAAAACAGTTCCATGGCCTCAGGGCCAATCTAAGTCTGCAAAGCCACACCTGGACAAACGTCGGAGAGCCCTGACAGTCCCAGTCCCGAGCAGCGGTTCCTCCCACCGCCCATGTGGCAGGTCTGAGGGACCAGCGGCATCGTGGGGAACAGCGCAGCCACCCAGTGGGTGTGGGTGTGCGCGAGGCCAGAGCTCCTAGGCGAGCGCACCGCGGGCGCCCCTCTCTGGGTGTCGGCAGCTATGACTCCTAGGAAAACCAAGAAAGTCCGGTCAAGTCGGGATGGGAAAGCCGAAGCTCGAAACTCGGGGCGCCTTTCCAGAACAGCTACCCTAACATTCCCGGCTAAGGGGCTGGCGACCGTCTGCAGGTTCGGGTTCACAAGACGCTGGAGCCCAGAGCGGGCCGCAAAGCTTGCCAGGGAAGGGGCGCACTTTCCAAGAAGGGAACATGGGGATGCTGGAGTGGCGGAGGCCAAGCCTTCAAAGGTTCAATCGGTGGTTTAAAAAAACAAACAAAAAACAAACAAAAACCCCACGTATCCAGGCCGGAGGTGCCCGAGTCCTAGCCTAGGCAGCAGGTGTTAGGGGTTTTCTCCCCCAGTGAGTGTCAGCCTCCCAGGTAAATAAAAATCCGGCCCCAGGCGTCGCCCGTTGGACCCGTCCCCACCCGGGCACGCGGAACTTTCTAGGCTGTGGCTAGCGCTGAGCCTCAAAGCGGTGCAAGAGATAAAGTGGAAGGGCACCAGTCGGGGCCACTGGTCCCTACTGGGGACTGGGTTCTCCCGAAGGTCCGCGAGCCTTCCCGGGACTGCAAGCTGCAGCCAAACACCCGCGAAGTTCCGGGATTCGTTGCACCCGCCTGGTCTGCCCCCTCCCTGACTCCGTCGCCTGGAGCAGGTCCTGCCGCCCGCGCCGCCGCAGCCGCAGCCCCGACGCTCGGCTGCAGCAGGGCGCGGGAAAGGGCACTTTGGCGCGGAGTGGGAACCGAGGGGAATGTGGCGGCGCGGAACCTGGCGGCGACACTCCCTCCCCCGCCCCCGGGCACAACCCCCGCCGCCGCCTCCCTGTGGCTCAGCACCCTCCAGCCCCCACCTGAGTCTTCCCGCAAGGCGTGCGCGGGACCCTGGCCCTAGGCGCGCGCCCACCTGACCGCCCCCCCTCTTCTAGCCCTGAGCGCCGGGGGGAGGGGGACACTTGGGGAGGGGGTAGTGGCCGCAGTCTCGAGACGGCTCTGGCTGGGGCACGGGCTTCATTCACGAGAAAATGGGCGGGGGCAGGAAGGGCAGACCCTGCAGACGCGGAAACGGGGAGGGGGCGCGCCATTCCTTTCCAGCCCCCAGGACCCGTGTGCCAACCGGAATCGGGAGGCGGCGGTGGGGGTAGGGCTCCAGGAAAGTTTATCCGGGGAAAGCCTGGCACCTGGGGGGCTGGGGGGCTGGGAGGCTGGAGCAACTGAAACCACTGAAACCACTGAAACTGAATCCGGGTGCCCCCCAGCCCCGGGCGGGGATGTCTGTCTCCCAGGCTCCCCACTCTGGCGGAAACCGGCCAAGTTGCGGCTGGGGTTGAGGGCAGCTAGGAGGGTGAGGGTGGAGGTGAGGACGCGGCTGACGGTGGGAGGAGGATGGGGGATCGACTGAAGCGAGGCTGAGCAGGAGGGTGGGCGACTGGGAGTTGGGAAGGTTAAGGGAGAGAGCGGGGAAAGAGACAGGGACCCTGCCAGGGAGGGGTGGGCGCGGGGCTCGGGTGGGGCGCGCGGGGGCCGCGGCTCCGAACCGCGCGACCGGACTTACCCGCGGCGGCCGAGGCGCCGAGCAGCCCCCAGCCCAGTAGCAGCAGCAGCGGCGGCGGCGTCGGCTGCGGCGGCGGGCGGCCCCAGCGGCTCCCGGCGCCCGAAACGAGCGCCGAAATCCCGGCTTCGCCGCGAGCCCTCCCCGCGGGGCAGCCGCAGCGTCCCTGCTCCAGTCCCCGCGAGCGCGGCATGGCGCGGCCGGCAGCGCCGAGGGAGAGGCTCTGCTCACCGCCGAGGAGAAAGGAGGTCAGGAGAGCTCTGGAGCTTTTTTCTGCTCGGAAAAAAAATCCCGGTGCGCGGGAGCCCTGAGCTTCTGCGGCTGGAATGAACCAAGTGTCCGCCCGGCCGGGGAGAGGCGCGCTGCGCTCTCGGAAATGACTCGCTCCAATCCCGCTTCGCGGGGTTCGCGCCGGGGGGCGGGGGGGTGAATTATCCCCGGATTAATCACTCCGGAGCCGCTTCTCCGCCGCTCCAAATGCTGGGGGTGGAGGCGTAGCAAAGGAAAAAATATTGGAGGGTGGGGGTTCCTCTTCCGCGCCACCTCCACCTCCAGATAAACCCCAAATTACATCTAAAGGGTTGTTTATTCCTGTTTGTTTTACAATTGACCAGTTTCTTTTAAGTTCAGTCTTCTCGTTTCCATTTATAAGATCACCCATGAATACACCCCCCATACACACGCGCACACATACACACAGTGATAGCGACACACACGCGGACACACACACACACACACGCCTCTTCCACGTTTGGAAATTGGAATACTGTCTGTGAAAAGGTAACCAAAGAAGGACGCGGTTCCCCAAGTCAGGGCTTTTAAGAGCTGATCATGGGTGGTGGCTTTGAACTTGCAATCTGGGGGTCGGGGCCGATGTTTATTTAGGAGGCCCATTCGCAATAGCCTTCTACCCCATCCCAGGAGAAGGGTGTGTGCGCTGACACCGGGGTTAAGAATTGGGCGGGGGGTGGGGGCGACAGGTTATTTGGCTGGGGCGGTCCTACCCCTACCCTAAGACAAAATCAGGATGGAGGGAGGAGTGCCTGTATGCGCTTGGGTGGAGGGGTGGGGGATTGAGGGGGAGGTGCGTGGGGCAGGTGAGGTTGGTGAAAGGACGATGCAAGAGTTACTTGTACAATTTATCCTCAAAATTAAAAAACTGGACCCTGCTTCTCCCCTCCCCCTCCCAAGCCACGGCCCCCAAACGGGCGAATTTTTCCCAGTGGGGTGAGCTGCTCCCCACCTCTACCCCGTCGCCACTGCCACCTGCCCCCAAAGACCCAGCGTCGGGTCCCACCCCATCCCCCACCCCCAGTCGGTCGCTGTCTCAGTCTCATCTTCCCTAGGCTCCTCTGTCAGTCACGATGGCTCCTTCGTTGTCTATGCCAAACTCTGGGCGAGAAGGAAGAGCCACTGCGGGGGGGGGGGGGGGGGGGGGGGGGGGGGGGGGGGAGGGGGGGGGGGGGGGGGGGGGGGGGGGGGGGGGGGCGGGGGAGCGGGGGAGACCGGGAGGGGCAAGGCTGGGGGTGGGGAAGGTCCCCGCTGGCTCGCCCAGCGGAGAGACGCTAGTCAGTGAGCACCCCACCCCCTTTGCCTGAAGCACAAGAGAGAGGCTGAGCTCCGGGCTTAGGGGGTTTGGCCGAGCCTGAGCTCCGGTTCTGCGAGTCCCCTGGCCAGTGGCCGGCTATCGGCTGGGCCTGGGAATTTCCGGGAAACAGCCTGAAAAGGGCTACGGGATTGCCGATCTGCAATGGGGAGGGTGATGCGCAGGGCCGAAGGAGTGGATGCTTGTTCTTACCCCCCAGGAAAAACTTGCTCCCCAGAGCCACGATCTCCCAGCTTCCTTGATGCCCATCCCCCACCCCCACCCCAAGTTGTTCCGGTTTCCCTGCATGAGCTCATCCCACAGCTGGGGAGCCTGCCGGGTGGCCCAGGGCCGGCTAGCATCCTCAGAATCGCCGGCCCAACCCCACCCCCAACACACTTGTTTTCTCGCCCCTCCTGACGCCCTCTTGCCGGGTGCCAAGAACCAACCGAAGCAGCCAGAACTCCACAGTGAAAGGCCTGCTTTATGTCCCCAGGGCAGTGGGGAGGGGGCTTTTCGCTTCCCATTGTCCAGGCCCAGCCCCTGAAAGAGAGAGCTCAGCCCGCCAAGACTGGCCAGGGCCTTCCCACCAGCCCTGGGGAGGAGGGAGGGACTGGCTGTGCCGTGAGTGGATGGCAGCCTTGGGGGGCTGTTGGCTGGGGCCTTCCCTGGGGTGGGCTCCTGGCTTCTAAGCTTGGGCCTTCCCCTTCTCCTGCCTCCTGGGTCCCCCTCCAGAGACGAGCTGGCAGATGCCCAGCCCTCCCCAGTAGCCCACAGCTGGGCAGAAGAGTCTGGACTGCTCTATAATTCTGGGGCTCCAGGCCAGTGTACTGCCCCTAGCCCCTTCTTAGCCCCAGAACTTTGCTCTGTGGCTGCAACCCACAGCTGAGGTTTGCCCCCCTAAACCTTCCCTGGCAATAGGAATGTTTGTTATCCTTCTCTTTGGGGGATGTGGAGGGCAGGGGCGTACTTTTCATCCCTATAAATGGCCCAGTTACTTCCTCCACCATTCAACCCTCTCTCTGATCTATTTGGGTCCACATACATTTACTGAGGCCCCCTGGGCTCTGGGCCATGTGCCAGCCTGTGCTGTGGGCAATGCAGAGATCCACAGTGTGCAGGCCAGCTTGGAAAGATGTGGGGCAGAGTTGGGCACCCTACACAGAACCCCGACAGTCGGGCGATGGTGATCACCATGTCACAAGGGACCTGTTACAGAGACAAATCAAGAATAAGCTTGTCTTGGACTTGGGGGAATGAAAGTCTCTTCATTTAAGGAGGGAAGTAGGATTTTGGCTGGGCTCCGAGGCCTGGATAGAGATTTTGGCAAGATGAAGATTTACTCAACAAATATTTAGTGAGCATCTTTACACGATGGTCAGTACTAGATAATGAATATCCACCCAGGTGAACAGTCCCCGGCTTGGTGCAAGTAGGTAATAGATAAATTTAGATGACGTTACTAATTAAGGACACCATGAAGGAAAAGTTCATGGTGTTCTGAAAAAGACTATGGGGCGGGGGGGGGGGGGATGTAACTTAAATAGGTGGTCTGTCTGGGCAGGCCTCTCGGAGGTGGTGACCTTGAAAACAGGATCTAAATTAAGCAGCACAGGCCTGTAAAGAGGTGGGAAAGGGATTTTTGGTTCAGGGGACATGGACAAGGCTCTGAAAAAAAGACAAGGGTAAGAGACAGGGTGTAGGGCTGCATCAAGTGAGCAAGAGGGAACACCCTGCAGGTGAGGGTAGCGGGGGGGCATTGGAACCAGATCATGCAGAGGCAAAGGGGATGGGTGAAGAGTTTGGATTTTAGCCACAGACAGTGAGAACAAGAGCTGTATTAGTTCCCAAGGGCTGCCGTAAGAAAGTACCACAGAGTGCGTAGCTTAAACCACAGAAACTCATTTTCTCATAGTTCTGGAGGCTAGACGTCTAAGATCAAGGTGTCCACAGGGTTGGCTCCTTCTCAGTCCTCTCTCCTTGACTTGTAGATGGCCTTCTCCCTATCCCTTCATATTGTCTCCCCCTCTACCTGTCTGTGTCCCAGTCACCTCTTCTTAGAAGGACATCAACCACTGGATTAGGGCCCACCCTAATCTCATTTTAATGATTTCCTCTTCAAAACACTGTCTCCAAATACAGTCCCATTCTGAGACACTGGGAGTTAGGACTTCAACATACAAATTTGGGGAAGGAGACACAATTCTACCCACAAAAGGAAAGCAGGTGGAGGGAGGAAAGGAAGCACAGGCATGATGGTGGGTATATATATTTAAAGAGAGATCTGTTAGGGCTGTGCATAGCATGACGGCTTTAGCAGGAGATACTCCACAGAAAGGTGGACAGCTCTGAAACCCAGAGAGGTGGATTTTTTATTTCTAGGAAGTAGAAGCCAAGGGGCACAGCCTGGCATGTACTCTGACTTCTCTGTGGGGAACAGATGGGAAGGAAGGGGCAGAAAAAGGGAATGCACTTGGAAGGTGACTGCAGTAGTCTTTGCTGGAAGAGATGTGGGTATAGGCAGAGACAGGAGCCTTAGGAACATTCACGGAGCAAGGGAGAGGCATGAGTCCAAGAGATGATAATGGCCCACCCTGCTGTAGCCTAGGAGAGGGTGTCTCTCAGCCCAGCCTCCAGGGCTGGCCCCCTACATGCCCCTTCCTTTCTCCCCAGAACAATAGGCAGCCACAGGTCAAGATGTCTCCACAATATCACGTTGCAAAAAAGCCCAGTGCAGTATAGTGACTTGCCAAGATAAGCCTAATATCCAGATAAGATCAGAGTTCATTTTAGAAAGAAAACAAGACCTGATGCGCTGGAGAATTCAGCCTGATTTAAGGAGGGGCTGGAGACTTGATGCCCTGCAATTTTCATTCTGACCCAAGAAGAAAATGCAGGAGATTTCTGATGCCATGGGGTGGGGGCGGCAGCAAAAGTGTGTGTGTGGGGGGGTGGGGGTCAGCAGGAGGGCAGAGAAGGACCACAGAGCAAAGGCAAAGGCTCCAAGGAGGAGCCTGGGGTCTGAGTAGAGGGCAGGGATTGTAAATCACCAGTATGATCACACAGAAGCTCCTCTGTCCCAAGAGCAAGGCTGTCACTGTGGACATGACAACGATCTGCTCCCCAGGAAGAGGTGACAGGGGTTTCAGGAAGAAAAAGCCCAGAACGAAGGGCAGTGAGTCTGTGGGCCTCAGACGCCAGGAGGGAGAAGTGAGAAGGGCCCCTAGTTAGCCCTTTTTCCAAAGTTACCAAATGGGGGGGTCCCCCAAATTCTTATAGAAAAATCTATTTGTGATACAAGGAGAGGGACAGCACTCCCACCAGTGGCAAAAGAGGTCAGATTTCTCCTTGGCTTGTCAGAGGCCACAATGCAATGATTTCTAGGGGCTATCCTAGACTATCCTATCTCTAGGGGCTAGCTCTAGATTGTCCCTCTAGGGGCTACCCTAGACTATCATCTCCACTTGGAAGCTCCAGTCAGCTATGCTGTCATGCCTCCGTGCCTTTACTCCCACTGTCTCCTCTAACAGTAGTACCTTTCCTCTCTTACCGTAAAGAGTAAATGGTCCTAACCACCGCCCAGCTCAAGTGGCACCTGTCCTAGGTGGCCCCTGTCCCTCCTGCTGGGCTCCCTTGCAGCTTGGCCAGCTAGCTGGATCTCAGAAGCCCTTGCTTCCCCTTCCATGGAATGTAGCAACTGTTCTCAATCAGGGACAATACTGTCCCCCAGGGGACATTTGACAACAGCTGCAACTGGAGGGTGCTATTGGCCTCTAGAGGGTAGAGGTCGGGGATGCTGGTGGACATCCTATAACCCCCTGGGGAAGCTCTCCTCCACCCCCTCCCAAATTATGCAGCCCAAGATATTGAGAAGGGCTGAAGTGTCCCTGAGTAGTGTCTACATGTCCCAGTCCCCTTTGGAATTGGGTAACGTTACAAGACAGGGTCCCAGCCAAAAGAAAGTAAGCAGAAGTGGTAGATACCACTCAAGGCTGATCCCATAAAATCCTCTCATCCTTTCTCCTCCATCCGCTGGCTGGAGCAGAGTGTGTGTGTCCCTTGCGATGGCAGTGCCACAAGCTGGAAGAAGCCTGGATCCCAAATCACGGTGTGGAGGAAAATCACCATCAACCAGAAACACCAGCATCAGACTCTTGTATGAGACATGATCTTTCACAGCATTGAGCCACTGGAATACTGGGACATGTCCCAGCAGCTGGCAGTACCCTTGCGCACCCCTGCATGGTTTCTTCTGGAATATTCCATGTAGTCATGGGCTTATTCCTCACTTGTTCATTTGTCCATGTCTCAAATGTTGCTCAGCAAACCAGGCTCTGCACTGGGTATGGAGGAAGCAATGACGAACACAGAAAGAAGAATAAGACCTTGCCAGTAGTCCCTGCCCTTGGGGAGTTGATAAAGTTTATAGGGAAGGGAGATAAACAGCAAAGCAGGATTCAGTATAGCAGGGGATAGAAAGGAGGAGGGTTCCTGGCTCAGCCTCGGGAAAGAGGTGGGGGAGAGGCAACCAGGTCCTGGAAGCAAGCACTGTGGGCAAGCGCTGGGAGGGAGGTAGCCTGAGGCTTCCGCAGCCTTCGTGCAGTCTGGGATGCTGATAGAAGGGCAGGAGGGGCTGGGGATCTCACTTCTGTACTCTCCAGGCTCTGTAATTGTCCCACTTCTCACTGCTCCCCGCCCCCCCCCACACACTGAGAGTTGGTGGACTGAGAGTTGCCTCTGGCAGAAACCTCCTGAAGGTCTAGGTCCCTAGTGCCTACAGGGGGTCTGGCATCCTATCCTCCTGGATGTCCCACGGGATGCCATGCCCCATCCTGCTCACACCTGGACTTCCGGGCTTATAACCTGTCACCGCATCCTGCCTCTCTGCTCGGTGTCTCCACATCCACGGGTTCCTGAGCCAGAAAGCTGCAGGGTTCATCCTGGATGCTTTCCCTGTTTCCTCCAAGTCATCCAGGCAGCCCCTCAAGTCATCTAAATTCTGTCTTCTTAATATTCCCCAGGTCTTAGGGTCTTTCTTTCCAGTTTCTTACAACAGCCACATCCCAAGTGCCCCAGTTCTGCTCTTGCCCCATTCAGTGTAGCCTCCTCTTTGCCACCAGTTACTTTGCAAGCACTCCACTGATTTCACAGTTCCCCCATCTTCCTAGGACATTTCCCCATGACCTACAGAGTAAAATCCAAGCTTCCTGCTAATTTCTTCCTACGGGGGCTTCCATTAACCTGTGCCTTATATGCTCCTCTAGCCCCCGTCTCCCCATTCACCCACACATGCCCTCTCCATTTGGAGCCCCTTATACTCCTGAGATGGGCCTGCTTTCTCTCTCCCTTGTCTTGGGCTTTTATATGTGCTGTTCCCTAGATCAGATCCGGAATGCTCTCTTCCTCCTGCTGTGTCTGGTATCCTCCTGTTTGTCCTTCAGAACTCAGTCCAGGTGTCAGCTCTTGCAGTCTTCACCAGTGCCACTTAGAGTGCCTGGTACACGGTGGGCATTTGGTAGAGCTCTGCTGGGTGGATGGATGGATGGATGGATGCTTGACTAGGTGCTCAGTAATGGTTGTGGAATGGACCCAAAGGTGTCTCCCCTAGACTTCATTATCTGAGTTCCTTAAAGAAATGCCCTCTCTGAGTTATGATTTAATGTTACGCTTTATATCTTCAGAGAACCCTGATGTGAGAAACTGACCAACTTAATGGCATTTCTGTCTTTATGAAAACAGATTTGAATATATGGCCCACTATGTCACTCAGTGTCCTTTATACAAGGACTCATGATAAATTCATGCTTGAGGTTATTTCCAGTAAACATTTTGTCTCCACAGATGAAGATGTGTATTTTCTGCTGTCAGAAAATAAAAACTCTGCCTTCCGACGTGTTTCCATTTTTGCTTTAGCTGACAAATAGGGATACCCAGTTTTCTTATTACCTCAGTACGTTCTGACCAATTCAGGTGCTTGAAAGCAGCAACTCTTTGTTTTCTTTAGATGAAGTCAGTTCTTGCTTTATTCTTCAAAGCTGTAATTTTTACTTTTTTTTTTTTTAAAGATTTTATTTATTTGACAGAGAGAGATCACAAGTAGATGGAGAGGCAGGCGGAGAGAGAGAGGGAAGCAGGATCTCTGCCGAGCAGAGAACCCGATACGGGACTCGATCCCAGGACCCTGAGATCATGACCTGAGCCGAAGGCAGCGGCTTAACCCACTGAGCCACCCAGGCGCCCTAATTTTTACTTTTTAATCTGAAAGCTGCCTCAGATCATCTCAGCAGTCGGCTAGCATAAATCTTAAATGAATGCATACTGGTGACCAACCTCTTGGCATGGAAGTTATGGAAGGAAGGGCAGAACACCAAGCTTCTAGTTGAGAAGGATCCCACATACAGGCTCTCCAGAAATTCTCGGGGCGCCTGTCACAATGAGTCTGGCAGGAAAGCCAGAGCAGGAAGTGAAAGGCCAAATGAGTTCTGACTTTTTTGCTACCTTACTGGGACACCACTGCCAAGTCGTATTCTTTCCTTCCATCAACTATGGCCTTCCTTTTCCCTAACTTAACAATAGACATCTCATAAGCTACCACTTTCACTTTACTAGCTGGTAAGAACAATAATCAGGAATCTGTGCTGGGAACTTTGCATTTTCCTATCTGAACCTCTCCCCCTCTGCGCCCGTCTCTTGTTTCAACCCCTTTGCAGATGATGAAATGCCAGAGGAGTTAAGCACGTGTGAAGCCATCAATAGTAAGTAGCAGAGCAGGAATTCAAATTCAAGTATATCAGCTACCACAGCCTCAACTCTTTTTTTTTTTTTTAAATAAAGATTTTATTTATTTGACAGAGATCACAAGTAGGCAGAGACAGGAAGGCAAGCAGGCTCCCTGCTGAGCAGAGAGCCCATGCGGGCTCGATCCCAGGAGCCTGGGATCATGATCCGAGCCAAAGGCAGAGGCTTTAACCACTGAGCCACCCAGGTGCCCCTACCACAGCCTCAACTCTTAACAATCTCCTCACAGGTGGGCAAGGAATGGGGGCAAGAATAAGAGATGAAATCCCCTGGGCGATGGCGAGGATTGCCGACGGTGTTGCCAGGAGAGAGAAGCCAGAGTCACAGGTTTGTTTCCAGAGCATTCTGGTGTCCTTTTCAAAGTCCTGGAAATGGCTGGCTGCTCTGTGGCTGGGTTCAGTTGCCAGGACAATATCCAGGAAAGCCTGTTCCTGTGACACATGGCTGTACCCTCCTTTTCCTCCAGTTCTGATGGTTTGTCCCTCAGGAAATTTACCTGGGATCTCCCTATGCATGCCCCTCCCAAATCTGGGTAGCCTGACCCATTAGGGCATCATTGGCCTGGGAATGAAGGGGGGTTTTTCTATGGGTTTTCGGGGGCATACAAGAAAGTCTGAGGCCTAAACATGTTTTTATTAGCTCCACAACACAAAGTAGAAAACTGCAACCTTAAAATCAGTAAATATTTAATTAAATGCAAAATGTAACATCATGTCAACTTCATTAATGGTTGAATTTAGTAGTCATAAAAATTTCATTACATTTGATAACAGTCTGTAGGTTGGAGTTTCCTCACTGTGCAAGACATCCCAGGTAGGCACCAAGCACAGTAAGAAATCACAGCTGACCATAAATTAAATTACTCATGGCCAAAAATTTTCAAAAGCAAAATGGCAAAAATCCTTTCAATTTTTCTTTTACAGCCAAAAAGTTATATTTGTGGTGAGAGGTGGGTGTGTTTCAAATATGTTCGATGAGCGATAGGGCCTGCAAGAGGAAGCTGCTTTCCAGCCTGTGAAGGTCTTCCTGGAGCACTGGCTATGCCCACCTGGAGGAGGGTTCCATCCTGGCCATGTTAGTGTCTGTGATGGAAGCCAGGTGAGTGGGGGCTGGGGAAGAGGGAGGGACAGTTGCTTCTTCCTGAGGCTTTCTTGCTTCCAAATAGAAAAGCAAGAACCTCAAAATCCTAAATATGGTAGCTAATATTCACTGGGTCCCTGTCCTAAACTCCGCACCTGCGTTATCTCAGGTGTCACAAAACAACTCTATGAAGTTGGTATTTTATTATCCCTGTTTCACCAGATGAGCAAACCGAGGTATACAGAGGTTAAACAATCTTCCCAGCGTCGTAAGGGCAGTAACAGGTAATTTAAGTATGTGTCCAAACAGATCGAACCCACCGTTCAAGGTGCTGAAGCCAGGCCTGGTCCCTGCCCTTTTCCAATGCTCGAAGTGAAGCATACAGGAGCCACGGACACTATTTCACATGCTGGGCACATAGATACATAGGCACTGGAGGAACCCACTACATATATTGAACAAAACTGGAATAAGTCCAGTTTCCCCTACATCTGCTGTTTACCAGGCACTTATGGAACGCTTTGCTTCCTTCACTTGCCTGTAGCAATGTCTAAGCCAAAGGTTTTTATCATCTCCTCGCCCTTTGCCTTGTACAGTCTTGGCCCATGGCAGGTGCTCAAAAATGCACAAAGCCCAGAAAGGCTTAGTGGATGATTTGAGTCTGTCCCTCCATCACAGACTAATTGCCCCAGGACAGCGAAAGTCCTCCCTCCCTCTACATAGCACAAAAGCTGTTATTTAGAAACTCCAGTAGTCCACATTTCGGTGTAATCAACAAAGGAACTAATACACAGCACTTTTACGGATGTCTTATATGCTCCACATTCTAGCGACTTTTCATGTGTCAATTACCTAGTAATAGTATATCTACAACAATTCTACAAAGCAGGTGTTCTTTACTATCATTCTATTTTACAGATGAGACTAAGTGTTATGAGCTAAATGGTGTCCCTCCAAATTCATATGTTGAAGTCCTAACCCCCCAGGAAGTACCTCCAAATATGACTATAAGTAGAGACAGAACCTTTAAAGAGCGATTAAAGTAAAATGAGATCATTGATTGGGTCCTATTCCAATACGACTGATATCCTTATAAGAAGAGGACAGACACACAGAGTGAAGACCGTATGAAGACACAGGGAGAAGAAAGCCATCCAGGATCCCATGAGAGAGGCATCAGAAGGAAACAACCCTGCGGACACCTTGATCTTGAACTTCCAGCCCCCAGAACTGTGAAGAAATAAATTTCTATGGTTTTTTTCAGCCACCCATTCTGTGGTACTTTGTTATGGCAGCCCTAGAAAACTAGTATCCCCAGGCCAGAATATATGAACTCAGAATTTGCATCCAGGTAGTCTGGTTCTAGAGTCCATGTGTTTCATGACCATGAAAATATTCTCTGTGCAGTCCAAAATGGTAGCCACAAGCCACAAGGAGCACCTGAAATGTGGCTGATATAACGAAGGAACTAAAATTTTAACTTAATTTATGTTAAAATAGAATTAAAATAGCCCCATGTGGTTTAGCAGCTAGCATATTGGACATAGCTTTATACTATTTCGAATTATTTCACTTACATTTTTTGCAGAATCTTCTAGAAACCTCAGCTGTGTACTCCAAGAAATATGCCCCTATCTTTATTCTGTATCCCTGCTGCATCCCCCCACCAAATCCTTTCCAGTTTAGCCCCTGCTGCCTAGTCTCCTGCTACGGGGGGCGGGGCGGGGGAGAACACGAGTGAGTGAGCTGGCCAAGTTTCCAGAATCCTGTGGCCTGGGCAGTGCTGGGTTGTTGGCGTTGTGCTCTAAGCATAGGTGTTAGCCAACCAAATGCCAAGCAGCACAAACACTGAGTGACATTTTCAGAACTATTAATATTTCATCAGAAATGATCACTTCTCCTTTAAATACACTGTCTTAAAAGGTTTTCTACATTCTTAACTATAATTTTATTCAGTCTAGGTCCTCAGAATTTTCCCCAAAGGAGCACATCTTCAATTTTATAATGAAAATCAAAGGGGAATGAAGCTTGGATTTCAAAATTGAGAGTCAACATTTCCAGGAACTCAGGCCTTTTCTAAAGAGCAAGGTTGTGTATTGGACACCTACTGTATGCCAGGTTCTTTACAAATGATATACCATTAATTCATTCCAAGACATATTTTTTGAGTGCCTACTATGTGCTGTAAATGTGGTTTTCTTAAGAATTTTTCAACACCATTTTATAGAAAAGGATTCCTTCTCCTCCTTCTGTCTCATTTTCTGTGTTAACTTAGCTCCTCAAAGAGGCCTACCAGGACATCCCTCTAATGCAGCCACCATTCCCCTCCCCCTGCCCCCTCAGAGCCCTTGTTTCATCTGTATTGAGTGCTTATTTACCTGCTTTGCTAGTTTGTGATCTGTCTCCTTGCCCTAAAATACAGGCTTCAGGAAATCAAGGACCGTGCTATCTCATTCACCTGTGTGCTTCCCCAGCAACTCACCTGGAGGTCCTCAGTTGATCCTGGGGAAGGAAAGAAGGAAGGAAGGAGCGTGGGAGAGGTTTAAAAAGTGGTTGGGGTCCCACAGCTTGGAGATGGCCATGTCGGGATTCAACCTGGCTTGGGTCTGTTCCTATCCAATCTTCTCCCAAGTCATTGAGCTCTCCCTTTTCTGGGAACCCTAGAGGAACGAGGACTGACTCTGAACAGGCAAAGGTGCTGTCAGTTCCAAGTTTAACGAAGCCCATCCAGTGAATGGGGGAGCCCACTGGGCCGCAAACTGCTAATTTAGCCCTTCTCTCTGCACCTGAGCCCTGACCCCACTCTCACCCCTAGGACCCGCTGCACGCAGCTCAGGAGGGAACTCAGGAGGGACGGGTGGATCTCAATGTCTTGAAAGCACAGATCAGGATCAATGTGGGGGGCGGGGCTGGGTTTGTTTCACAGCAGCCCTCTTCCTAGAGGGCCTTGGACATACTGACTCAGGGCCTGGGTTTCCTCAAACGCAGAACAGTCATAAACAATGGTACTAACTACATGAACTTGTTCCTTGAATATAACACAGAAAGCCCAGAGCTTGTCACAAGGTAAGCCCCAATACAGTGGCAGTTTGGGGTAAAGTCAGGCGATTCAGGGCCAGGGGCCCTTGACAGGAGCTGAGGTTTCCCCACCGAGCAGCGGGGTCACGGCGCCCTTGACTTCCAACAGGCGCAAGTGCTCTGGGGTCCTCCGGGTCCCCACCCCCACCCTGCCGGGGCGCCTTGGGCACCGACCGAATTCAGGGCGGCCCGCGCACGGAGCCGTTGCGTTTGAAACCCACAGAGGAATTCCGGCGCTGGACGGGGAGGGTGTGGGAGCCACAGGCAAGCAAATCGGCCCAAGCCGCCACGCCCTGCGCCGCCTGCAGAGACAGAGCCCTGCTCAGGCTTGGGGCCCCCGCCCAGGCCAAGCGCAGCTGGGTGCGGGGGACGCGGCAGGTGTCTGCTGGGGACACCGGGCGGGCTACCGGGGTCCACACTCTCGGGGGGTCTCCCTGCCCAGCCGCCGAGGCAGAGCGGCGCTGGACAGGTGGACAGGGGGCGGGGAGGGGGCCGAGCTAGGCGGGGCTCTGCGGGCCCGTTGGCCCTCGGAGTGCGCGGGGTTCTTTGGGAAGGCCTGACTGAAAACTTGATGGCGGGCCCCCGCCCCCACAGCGCCTAGCACAGTGCCCATCCGCGCGGCTTGGCGAGAGAGAATGGGCTGAGCCACAGTTGCCGCAAGGTGTCACGGGCGCATCACGACGGGGGGAGTGCCAGGGACTGTGGGGAGAGCCCGCCCTCCCCCTCCAGCTGTTCCCAGATGTCATTCTGCCCGCCCAGGCGCCTGGTTCCTGAGCTCAGGGGGATTCCACAGTTACTAAGCTACTGGTTTTTGTTGACTTTCAAATATTTTCTTCTAAGGGAGAGGGGGAGGGGGTCAAAAGTCAGGAAAGAACAAATAAAAACAAATCAAAATAAGCTCCCCCTCCCCAAAAGAAAGCTGTCCCCCGTCCACCACTCACACACAAATCCTAGGCCTCTGCACATAGTAACCTTGCTGAAGCAACAGCCAGATAGAACTGACCTGCTTCTGCCCATCCTCATCTCCCTTTCTGGTGGATGAGGGGTGGTGGTGGATGGTCGCCCTGTCTGCGAGCCCTGGGTGGACAAAGGGGCTTCCGGAAAGAGAGGAGGAGGATGGCCAGTGGGAATGGGCTCCCCTCATCCTCCGCCCTGGTGGCCAAGCGCCCCTCCGCCCTGGGCCCATTCCCCAGACACACCTGGATCCACCAGGACACACCCCAAGACAGCTTAGACAAGACTTGCCATGAAATCTGGAAGAGAGTTCAAGGCCTGCCCGAGGCCTTGCAACCCAGGACCTTGAAGGAACAGCTCTCCACCCCTGTGGCTGGGACTTCAAGAGACAACGGACTCAGCTTCCAGGAAGAGTGAGTGTCCCCCTCTGTGGCTGGCATCAAGGGAAGTGGGAGGAGCTGAGGTCCAACCTTCTGAGGGAATGTTCTTGCCCCTTGTTCAGTCTGGTTAAACCCTAAAGGCTGTATGCTTTTCCTCCACCTGTCTTGGTCCTTTGTCCAATTTTTATAGGGGAGTTGGGAGGGGTCCTGAAGTTACCTGGGTGAAGTGCCAGATCAGGGCTGTATTTCTGCTGTCTCTTTACCAGCCCGCTAAGGGGACAATTTTCCTTTTACTTACGCAACCCAGATGTAGATCTGAGGACCTTGAAAACCCGCACTGGCCTGGGCTGAGGGTCAGATGCCCATGGCTTTCCCTGGCGGCAACTCCGTGATACTTTCCCTTTCCCACCCCAAAGGCTAGGCATTGGCAGAGATGAGTCTGGTAGTTTTAAACCACATCTGGAATTCCCTAATACAGGGAGCAGCTGTCCCATTCAGCCTCCACGGAAGCCTCTGCAAGAGCGCACATCAAAATATTTACTGGGAAGGCATTGACATATTCAGAGGGCACAATAGAAAATTAAAGTGCGGGAAGATGGCTGTAAATAGGCCTTTTCTGGATGGGAAATCCTGTGTCTGGGAAACACAGTTTCATGTTGGGCAGATATTGTTGGGGATGGATATTCTCAAGAAGAGGAAGGAGAGAGCTCGTTAGGAAAAGCCTCTAAAGCACCTTGGTCATCAGTGCCACCGCTGAGCCCCTGTTCAATGTCGGGCATCCTCCGAGTGGGCCACGAACATTAATTACTCCTCCCAGGGTCCCTATGAGCCAGGTATTAGTGTCCCCATTTTACAGATGGATTAAGTGTTAATAATTAAATGCTAATTAAAGACTAAGTGATAATTAAGTGTCACCTGTTCCAACACATGCTCCAGTTCAGCTCAGAGATGCTAGAGTAGGGAGGCCATGTAGGCAATTATCCATTGTGTCTGGTTTCAGGGATTTCCATGAAAGAGCTAGGAGGAGAGGGGAAGCAGAACTGCTGCCCAGGTGTGCCCTACCTGCTGTCCCCTCTTGGGCTGCAGACGAAGGTGGAAGGCACTTTGGCTGTGATTGCTTATCCTGTCCTGTGCTCAGCACGACATGGCTGGGCTGGGAATGGCCCGTCTACTGCCCAAATCCTGCTGTCCAGCCCTCCAGTGGCACTGAGCACCCCTCCCCTGCCTGTTGCCATCTGTTCTGGGACAGGGCCTTGGCAGGGGGCCCTTGGGGCTGTGCTCAGCTCTCAGTGGCCAAGAAGCTGATTGTCCACTTTGTGGACCAAGGGTCAGTGGCAATTTCCAGTAGATGGCACTCTCTCTGCCAGGTCCCACTGAGTTAATAGAGACAGACACTACTTCCAGTCTGCACTTGGCCCAGAAGTGAACTGGTGCACCTTTGGCCTTGATGTTTTTCCTCTGCAAATTGAGGACGATATGGCCTGCTTGTTCCACCTCAGAGTTGATAAGGAGAATCACATGCAGTGGACCCAGGACCCTCCCCCACCCCCGAAAGCTGCATTATGCAGAGGAGGCTGTCCTTTAATGGGATTCTCAGAGTTCAGGGGGTTTTTCTTGTTACTGCTGCTGGCTTCAATCGGGGTTTTCATACTCTGCTCAAAGACCCGCAGGTGCTTCAAGGGGCCATCCTAGAATCAAGGGGCCTGGTTGCTGGGCCCTCATCCCCACTTCAGCCAGAAGGCTCTTTGGTGTTTTGGGGTGTTGCTTCCTGGAGTTCTCCATAAGCTACATTTGGGGAAAACAAACAAAAAAACAATGGTTTTGCTGCTGAGAAGGGAGCCAGAGAAACACCCCGTAAGATGAGTAACCAGTGTCAAAACAGTGTAGACACCAACTAAATAGAACCCGAGAAACTCTTCTTGCAGTCAAGGCGGCTGCAATGGCAGAGTCCGATCTCTGGCTTTAGACCGCGTGCCGCACTGCTTGGGCTGTGGGATCTGTTTAACTTCTGTGATCTTGAGTTTCCTCATCTGCCAAGGGGAGACGTTTACCGCCATCCCAGAAGGCTGGTGGGATGATTCAATGGGATATTTAAGTATTCCTGGTAATAACGGTAATGACTAGGATTTGTATCGATGTTATATCAATAACATCGATAACATTATGGACCACTGGAGCATCTTCCAGAGGTCTTCCTACCTCCTCTCTCAGGCCCACACATCCTGTCTGCGCAGCAGCTAGAGAGGTCTTTAAAAAACAGTGAATCTGCTCATGCTACTCTCCCTTCAAGCCTTTGAGCGTGTCGATAACAGTGATGATATCGATGTTATTACCTTGTAATAATAATGATGGTGATGATCTCTTTAAGCCCTGCAATTATTCCATGAGGTTGGTACTATTTTAAACTCCCCCTCTTTTTGACTTTGTATTATGCTGATGTTCCCGGGCATAAAATAGAATAGGATGATGAATGTCTGTCTGGGTGTCTGTCACCGAGGTTCCGGTTTGTTGACTACCACACTTGTGCCATTCTTGGTTCAAGTCCTCCCTCCCTGGTTTTTATTTTTATTTTTTTTAAGATTTTTATTTATTTATTTGACAGAGAGAGATCACAAGCAGGCAGATAGGCAGGCAGAGAGAGAGGAGGAAGCAGGCTCCCCGCTGAGCAGAGAGCCCGATGCGGGGCTCGATCCCAGGACCCTGAGACCACGACCTGAGCCGAAGGCAGTGGCCTAACCCACTGAGCCACCCAGGCGCCCCCCTCCCTGGTTTTTAAATGGAATCCCTTTTTGCAGATGAGGTCATGGGTTGGAGGGGTCCCTTTCTCTGCCCGAGGCCTGACAGTTAGAAAGTGGTGGAATTTCAGAAAGCAAACTCAGGTTCATCTCAGCTACTATGCGATAGATAGTGTGGGCTCTGTTCCTCTGGAAATGGAAGCATCTTTTTGGACCATTATAATATTGGGCAGCCCCATGTTCTGAATGGTCACACATAGACAATGGATTGCAAATCCTGTGTGCTGTATGTACGGCATGCCTGTGGGATGGCTTCAGGCTCATGAGATACCTCTCAGCTAATCTTCCCACTGCTTCATCTGTAAACCTAGTTTGGGTGATATTTTCTGCTATTAGGGTGGCTAGATAAGTAAATTCTAAAGCTCTTGCTAGCCAGAAATTATTTTCTTGACTCAATCCCTCTATATCACAAAACCCCAGACATCTCGAGGCTGAAAGGGATCCTGGAGGCCACCTTCTGCTGTTTGAATCTCTTCCTCAAGATCCTTGCCAAGTGGTTACCCACTTGTACACTTGCTTAGATGGAGAAGCTCACCACCTCCTAAGGCAGCCCCTTCCCTTGCTATGAATGCTGGCTATCAAAAGACCATTTTCTTCCTATATTGCGTCTATCTCTGTCAAACTCATACCCATTGAGCTGGGTTCAGATCAGTGGATTTAGGGCTCCAAACTTAATCAATCCCCTCATTCTTTCCATAGCCCTTTAGATATTAAATGATGGTGAACTATATTCTTCCTAGGATTTCTTATTTCTGTAGCTGATCATCTCTGGTTTTCTAAGATTTCCCTCATGTGTGCTGGTCCCCTTGGCAGTGAGGTAACCAGAACTAAGTACAGGAAACCAGGTATGATCTAGTTTGTGCAAACTGGATCTTCCCTGTTTTTATTTTGTATTCGTGGTAATGGTGGTTAATGCTGCATTCACTTTTCCCCATGAGCCAGCTTCATTCTGTGGGCACATTTGGAATTTATTCATCCATCCATCCATCCATTCATTTATTCATTTAGCAGATATTTAATAAGCATCAACTGTGTGCCTGGCACAGTGCTAAGAGAGAGCAGGGTAGGGCTGTGACCTGGATAAGGCTCTCCTTGGAGCTTACAGTAAAGGAGGGGACAGAAACCAAAAACAAGTAAATAAAAGACCGTGATAGTTTTAGAACATGAAAAAGACTGGTATTCTAGTTGGAGGAAACCAAGCATAAAAATCAACCAGATAATTTCAGATCACAATGAGCACTCTGATGGAAATAAAACCGTGTCAGGGCAAAGCAGTCTTCAGTAGAGGGTGGTCAGGGAAGGGCTATCCAGAGAGATGTGGTCATGTGATCTGAAACCAGGATCCCAAGAAGGAGCCAGTCAGGGGAAATCCAGGGAAGGATGTCCAGGCAGAGGGGAGAGTGACCATGAAGGGCCCAACATAGGAATAAGCACAGAGAGGGACTGAGGGACCACAGGGCTGGGGCAGAGGTGTCATGGCATGGGACAAGGTGATATCAAAGGCAGGCCGGTAAGGTATAGATGGCCTGGGGGAATCACTGTACTTAGTGTGGATTTGATTCTCGGTGTGATGGGACATGCTCAAAGGCTTGAAGGGAGAGTAGCATGAGCAGATTCACTGTTTTTTTTAAAGACCTCTCTAGCTGCTGTGCAGACAGGATGTGTGGGCCTGAGAGAGGAGGTAGGAAGACCTCTGGAAGATGCTCCAGTGGTCCAGCTGAGGCACCATGGCAGGGTGGCTGGATCCGTGCAACTGCAGGGACACAGAAGAAACAGGAGAGTCAGAGGCTATTCTGGGAGGAGCCAGCAGGCATGCTGATGTTTGGGGCCTACAAACAAAGACAGCAAGGCTCTGCTGAGGTTTTCTGCCTGAGCCACCACCAGCTGGACTGGGGGGCATTTCCTGAGGTGGGGAAGAAACTGGAGAAATGGGCTTTTGGGGAGAAAACACTAATTCTGTCTAGTATTCATTAAACTCCAGAATCTTACTCAGCTATCTTTTAAGTAGACTTAAATTAGGGCTTAGAGCATTGTGGCAAGCCTCCAGACTCACAGCCTAGAACCATGTGTTCCCTCGTTACCCCTGTCACTGACCCTTTTCACAGTCTGAGAATCGGGTTTTGGATTTATGGTTAACTCCTTTGCCCTGACTGGGACGTGGCATCTGTTCATTCCTTTATAGATTCATTCAATTAACGCTCACAGTTGCCTTCTGGGTGCCAGACCCTATGCTGGGCCCCAAGATCTACACTGGGTCCCTCAATACAGAGATAAGTAGGACAGGAGCCCTTCTCTCAAAGAGCTCCACCTCTAGTGGCTGGGATGGACCCAGAAACAGCAATGACATTCAACAGTATTTATTGGGCACCTACAGCATGCCTGATAAAGTATGCAAACAAATACAATGGTGGGAAAGATGGGACAGTCTCTGACCTTCACGGACCTTCAGTGTCTTGAGGAAGGCAGATGACAGCATATTACCATTACCATGCTGATGAAGTCGTGGTGCTGTGAGAGCTTACTGAGGGGGACACAGAGGCTGTCCTTGGGGCTCAGGGAAAGCTTGCTGGAGAAGGCGGTAGGAGGCCGTTTGGAAGGTCAAGAGAAAAGACCCCTGCATTGTGCGTGTGATGAAGGGTACAGAGATGGCCCCTTGGGAGCAGAAGATGGCAGGATTATCACCGCAAAGGGGATCCATGGTTGTGTCTCCTGGGCCGGGTCTTGAGAAGAGATAAGAGCCTACAGAAAGCATCCCTCAGGTGCACAGAAGGACAGGTAGCTCCCTGGAGATGGCATGTCATGCCTGGGGGTGGATGAGAGTGGAGAGGTGGCCTGGGGCTTGCTGGGTACCGCTACCTTCTCTGGAGGCTTCTGGGTGCTCCGGCAGCGCTAGAGAAACTTCCCACATCCCTAAGTCAGACAGAACTCGGTCTGCAGCGTCAGAAGGCTTTGGTAGGTGTTACCCTGAGCCAGACCTAAGGAGGAAGATAACTCTACCCAAAGAAAGGAAATCCACTTGAGTTTTTAAAAAATGGAAATGATTTCCTGATTAACAGCCTTCTGAAGTATCTGTCTCAAGAAGGGAGAGGGCTGTTCTGCCCTTACTTTAGGAAATCCTTACTGTTTATGCCCATTGACCCCATCCTCCAGTCTGGTGGGGCCCCTGGGACTTGAACCAAGGTGCCACCTTACTGAAGCTGTTCTCCCAACAAACCAATCTTTTGTGCTATGGTTATTTGAACATTTGAGTGAATCCTTCTTTTCTGGAAAAGTTGCTTGGGAGATATGCTCACTTTTATTTATTTATTTATTTATTTATTTTTTAAAAGCTTGGACCCTAGTGATGGGTGTGATTAGGGCAAGACTCACACATGGATATGCAGACGGTGTCCTAGAGCAGAAGCCAGCTCCGAAGACCTTTGGAGTCTGATGCTCTAGGCTAGAGTTTTCTTCTCTCTAAGAAGTCAAATGTTTCAGAATCCAAGGAAAGCTGCTGTGCACTCTTTTGCTTAAAACACATCCTTCTATCCCTTCACATTTTGTAAATGGCAGAGACCTCCCCCACCCACCGGGCAGGGACCTCAGGTTGGAATCCATTTCTCCTAGACACTAAGTGTCTCCCTCCCTTATGCTTCCTGGGGGTGGGTCTCTGCCACTGCTGTGACCCCAGTCACGTTGATATCCCCCATCTTGGTTATCAGGTGAATTAGTACACAAAATGGCAGACAGAGGTTTAAGACCTCCCAATCTTTCTCTCCTCCACTCACCTTCAGGATGGTCTTGGATTCCTTGCCTCCCTGCCACTCTCTTTTCTGCCATTTTCAGAACATCTCATCTGGCTGTGTCTGGTTCTTTTTCTTCCTGGATGTGCTTTGCCCTTCACTTGCTTCATATTCCTGAAATATGTCAACAGTGCTGCTCAGGATTCTCCCATGGCTCCTTCATTGTCTTCTGAACCCCTTGATCTGGTCTACAAGGGTCTTTGTGTTGGCCTTGCCTATGTGCCTAGGTGCATCCTTGCTGCTCTTCTCCAAACTCTCTGTAAGCCGAGATGAACCACCAGCAGGTGTACAGCTCCTTGCTTTTGCTTGGGGTACTCCACTGCCAGGAATGCCTCTCTTCCATATCTGTGCCTATTGAAATCCTATCTATCCTTAAAAACATAGAATAAGTGTGTCACCCCTTGAATGTTTCATGTCTCACCCATTCAATATTTTTTTTCTTCCTCCCTCTTCCATGTTCTTCCTTTCAATTTAAATACATAATTATAACTTTCTCTTTTTCCTAAGAGTTTCAAGGTGGCTCAGCAAACAATAAAATAAGGAGACAGGTGGATTAGAATCCCAACACACTTCCTAGCTCTAACCAAGCTGCTCAGACTTTCTGTGCCCCATTTTCCTCATCTGAAAAATGGAAAATATTGCAGTGACCAACCACCTTAAAGGATGATTGTGGAGGTTAATGAAGGAATGCGCACAGAGCTCACACAGCACCTTGCATAAGATAAGGACTCTGAGTTATTCTCCAGCATCATCATCACCATTATTGTTTTGATCAAGGATAAAATAACAGGGTTTCAGTCATCAAGAATCATACAAGGGGAGGAAACTTATATTCCTGAAAACCTAAGCTAATGGAAACCACTCAACCAAGGCTAGCATTTTGCTCTGAGTTTCTTGGCAGCCAGGGCAAACAGTGGGGACAAAGCAGTTGGTTTCTATAATTTATATCATCTAATAAGAGAAAACAGGAGAGATCATCAGGAGAGACCAGTGCTTCCCTAGCTCTAAGGACTGTGAGATAGGGGTCTTTCCATGAGGGTGACAGAATGGAAAAGTTGGTTCAGGCCCAACTCTCATGTTGACCGTTGGCCAAAGGGGAGGACACAGCATCCCATGGAATCTATTGTTATGGTTCAGGCATGAGATTTCTGATCATTAGGCACATATTGTACAGTGCCTTGTGGCAACAATCCTTCCTCCCCCACTTGACCATGGCTCCTTAAGGGCAAGGTCTGTGTCTTACTCATCTTTGTCTCCTGGTGCCCAGCGGAGTTCCTGGCACTTGGTGGCTGCTATGCAGTGTGTATGAATGAATGAGGAAGTGAATGATGGATGGACCATAAAAATGACACTGCAAAGAGGGTGAGGACCGGAGGTGGCCAGGATCCAAGAAAGGGGTCACAGTCATCAGAGGAAGCCTTGAGTGACCCAAGGACAGAATAACAATAAGGCAAGACATTGCAGGGTTTTTTCCTCCTTCTGTGTAAGCTGCAGAGAGGGGAACTAACATTTTCTTGTACATCTGATATATGCCAGGCTCTACATTTTAATTTTCTGTTTATCTCATTGTCTTAGCAATCCTTCCTAGTAGATGGTCGATATTATTCCCATTTTACAGATGATGAAACCAAGGCTCAACCTCTAGGTAACTTGCCCAGAGTCCTCCTGCTAGGAGGGGCCAGAGCAGAGATAGGAGTCCCGTGAGGCTTCAAGGCCTGAGCTCCTTCCTGGACACCAGGAGCCCATCACAATAGCCCTTCTGTGTCTGCTTAGTACCAGGAGCCATGAGAGGCCGAGGGAAGATGAAGCATGATTAACGTCCCATGTCCCGTGTCCCCCTTTTTAATTTAATTTTATGGTTTCGGGAGCTGTGTCGCAGGTTGTGGGAGCCTGCAGAGATGGGCCACCGGTGGTTTGGTTTAATCCCCTTTTTAATATCTTTGTTGCAACGTTCTTTCCAATTCAGCTCCCAAGTCACATTAAAAAAAATACCTCTTCCTTAGGGTAAGCCTTCTCTTATTAAACAGATTCAAATGAAAAGTTTTCAAGATAATTTGAACAATACGAATCACACTGAAGCTCCTCTGATGCCGCAGAATCTCCTTTACTCTGTACTCATTCCTCAGCAGGTCCGGACTCAGTCTCCAGCTCCCTGAGTCCCCCACCCCAAAACCTGGCTGGTCTGGGGACCCAGCCCTCAGCAGTTTCCTGAGGGAAGCTGAGGGACAAGGGTCAGGGAGGGGCTGGGGGGCTGGGGAAGGTGTCCCAATTCCCTGTGCTGTTCTGCCTTCTCTGTCCCACCTGCCCCGAGGGAAATTCACACCTGGCTGTCTGTCTCCTGTGCATCAAAGGCATCATTTGTGTCAACACCCACTAGGGGGTGGGAGGAGGGCTACCTATTCAGAATGCAGATACCCAGGCCCTGTTCTTGACCAATGGAGTGGCCATCTCCTCAAGAGTGCCTGGGAATCTGCATTCGGAATCATTGCCCCACGTGACTCCTGTGCATTTGTATGGAAGTTCTCTGGGTACTTTGGGGGTCAAAGATGACAGAGCCTCAGGTTTAAAAGGGACACACAGCTTTGAGAAGGTGTTCCAAAGAAGCGCAAGAAGGAAGGAGACAGAGCTTTCTGGCTGTGTTTGCCAAGGACGGACACCGTAAAAAATGGGCTCGATCAGTGTGAAGGCCTTTGCTGAGAAGTGAGAGGAACGCCAAGTCCAGGCTTGGTGCTGGGGCAGCTGAGGCATTTCACGGGGTTACCTCCTTTAAGCCCGAGTGGCGTCACTATCCCCACGGTGCAGATGACAAGACTGAGGTTCCAAGATGTCTCCCCCCACTCCCACCCTCAGCCAGCTGGGCCCCAGGAAGCGGTGAGGGGTCAGCAGCTCTCTCCTCGGAGCTGCTAACATTTGCATAGCGTTCCTTACAGTTTACCGAGTGCTTCACTTCCTGGTTTCACTTAATCCTCCCCAGCCTGCAGGGTGGAGGAGGGGCGGGAGTTGCAGCCGTCTGAAGGCCCCCTACCCCTCTGCCCACTGAGATGTCCCTGCAGACAGAGCTCAGGGGGCTCCCAGGTACCTTTGGGAGCCAGGTGTGCGGGGCCTGGGGTGGCGAGTGAATCTACCTATTCTCTCAAGTGCCCCCTCGCCCCTAAACTGAGCCCCTCAGAGCCTGGCCCGTCACAGCTGGGACAGGTGGAATCCACCCTCCTCATTCCTTTCCTTTCTGCTGGTTTTCCACAAGCCTGTGGTAGTGTGTGTGTCTGTGTGCGCTGTGTGTGTTGGGTGTATGTGTGTATGGCTGTGTGGGATGTGGGTGAGGTATGGATGTGGGTGTGCATGGCTGTGTGTATGTGTGTGCACCTGGGTGGGGGGTATGATTGTGGTACATGTGTGCATGGGTGTGGCATGTGTGCATGGCTGTGGGGTGTGTGTGTGTGTGTGTGTGTGTGTGCATGGCTGTGGTATGTGTGTGCATGGGTGTGGCATGTGTGTACGGGGAGGGAGACCCAGGGCGATTCAGTGAATCCCACATGTGGAGGAGAGGGAAGATGGAAGAGACAAGGTAGCTTTGACCAAGACGGCTGTGTCCTTTCCTTCCACACTGGGCAGGGCACCCTGGGTGCTGTGACTAATGCACCAGGGTTTCTGCTCCTCATGCAGACAGGAAGACTTAGAAATGTCCACTACTTTGGTCAAGCAGGGGTGGGCGCCGGACTGGACAGCAGAGCCTCTGCCTCCGTGATGAAGACTTCTCCTTACATGGGGCTTTTTGGGGTCTCCTCCCCACCCCCACTCACAACCACTCACCTGCCCACCAAGTTCTGCCTTCTGCCGCCTCCTCCTCAGTCCTGGCTGGTTCCCTGGCCTCTGGCCTCCTGCGCCCAGGATCAGAGAAAGGAAGTGAATTGCAGGTCACCTCGTCAGAAAGGACAGAGCTGGAGTTCGAGTGCAGGCGTCCCGACGGCAAAGACCCGGCTCCTTCTCCCACTTCTGCTGTTTGGGGCAATGTAGGTCAGTGGTTATGGGCAGAGGCTTGGAGCCAAGTAGCCTTGGATCCAACCCTGATCTTGGGTGAACTTGAAGTTACCTTTCAGACTTCCTGAGTCTCCATTTCTTCTTTCTAAATTGGGAATGAAGGTGCTGCTCACCCTTCCTAGTTGTTGGAAGGACAAGTGCTGAGCATATACCTGGCACCCAGTAGACACAGTACAGATGGTGGGTCAGGCCCCAGACCCCTCCTGTCACTCCTCTGGGCTGTTCCCTGGAGAGAAAATACCTAAGCCTGGTGCTTCCTTGCTGAAATCTCTCCACTGCTTCTCTGCCCCTTTGGAATCTAATCCCCTCTCATCACTCAGAGTCCTGGCACATACCACCTCCTGCTTTTATCTCTTTATAAATTCACCTGGCGTGACCCCATCCTTCATGTGCCCCACGCACTCGAGCATCAGTCATGCCAATGCACCAAGCCCTTTTCTGCGTCATGGCCTTCGTATGTGCTATTCCCTATGTCTGGAAAGCTTTTCCTTGCATTCTTTACCTAAATACATACTTCTTTCTTTTCTCCCCCAGCTTAAATGAAACTTCCTCAATGAGGCTTTTTTCACTCTCCTAACTTGGGTGTGTGCACCTACTATTCTCCCACGCAACTTCTCACTTTGTGTTTGCAGAACAATGTGGTCCAGCATTTGAAAAATGTAGCACGTGAATAAGATTGCCTCCACTCATTCCCATTGTTACCTCTCAATTCTGGGACCTTGGGAAAATTACCTAACTTCTCTGTCTCTTTGCTTCTTCATTTTTAAAAACTGGGAAAATTCTCTCTGTGTCAGTTATCTTTTGATCTATGACAAACCACCCCGAAGCTTGGTGACTCAAAACCATCACTAACCACTTAGCTTCCCTTTCTGTGGGTCAGCAGTCTGGCCCGGGCTCAGCAGAGTGGTTCTTCTGGGAGGGGCTGACTGCACGGGGCTCCCATTCACCCACGTCTGCGGTCAGCTGGGGGTGGCAATGGGTGGCCCGGGGGCCTTGGGGTTTCCCCTCCATGGGCTGTGTCATCCTCTGGTAAGCTTTCCTACTCCCGTGCCCATGGGGGTTGCTAAGTCCTAAGACAAACATGGGATGAGGTCCTAATGTCCAAGCACTTTGAGTCTCCACTCATTGTTCTTTTCTGTATGAAATGTATTTTGTTTTTAATTTGGATTCTATTTCTATTGAAATATAGTTGACATATTATATTAGTTTCAGGTGTACAACATAGGGATTCAACATTTATATACATTACAAAAAGCTTACCATAAGTCTTGTCACCATCTGTCGCCAAGTGAAATTATTACAGTACAATGTTATTGACTATATTCCCTATGCTGTACTTTCCATCCCTGTGGCTCGTGTATTTTACAACAGGAAGTTCGTACCTCTTAATTCCTTTCACCTGTGTTGCCCATTCCATCTTCCCCCTCTGGCAACCACCGGTTTGTTCTCGCTATTTCTGAGTCTGTTTCCATTTTGTTTTGGTTGTTCATTTGTTTTCATTTTCAGATTTCACATGTAAGTGAAATCATACAGCATTGGTCTTTCTCCATCTGCCTTATTTGTCTTAGCAGAATACCCTTTAGGTCCATCCATGTTGTCACAAATGGCAAGATTTCATTCTTTTTGATGGCTGAATAATATTCCCGTGTGTGAGTGTGTGTGTATGCGTGTGCGCTCGCGTGCACGCACGCCACATCTTCTTTATTCTTCTCTTGATGGACACTTATGTTTCTTCCCGATCTTGGCTATTGTAAATAATGCTGCAGTGAACATAGGGATGCTTATGTCTTTCCAAATTAGCGTTTTAATTTTATTTGGGAAAATACCCAGAAGCAGAATTGCTGGACTGGATGGTATTTTTATTTTTATTTCTTGAGGAGCCTCTGTACTATTCTGCAGAGTGGCTGCACCAATTTACATTTCCAGCAATGGTGCCTGATGGTCCCCTCTTCCCCATATCCTCGCCAATACTTGGTATTTTTTATCTGCTCGATAGTGACCATTCTGACAGGTGTGTAGTGAGACCTCATTATGGTTTGGCTTGAATTTCCCTACTAATGAGTGATGTTGAGCATCTTTTCATGTGTCTGTTGGCCGTCTGTATTCTTCTTTGGAAAAGTGTCTGTTAGGTTCTCTGCCCATTTTAATCAGATTATTTGTTTTTTTTCCTTTTTTTTTTTTTGGTGTTGAGTTTTATGAGTTCTTTATAGATTTTGGACATTAGCCCCTTATCAGGGCTAATAGCCTTTATTTTTACATGACTCCGAACACTGCAAATGCAGAAATCATGCATAGCGCTTACGTCTAGAGCCGCTGGCAGACACCTGTCACTCCTGGAGGTGGGCAACGCAGAGGTGGTGGCGGCCGCTGGAACCACAGCACCAATCCTGACTTCTTTCTTTGTCAGCACCTGGGAACTGGGTTAACCTTCCTGAATGATTCACTGTGATAGAGTCTGTGGCAGATTTGATGGTTTTTACCAACTCAAAGGAGAAAGCAAATAGCATGGGACAGGTGCCAGGATCGGCAAAACTTCTTAGGAGGAGAAAAGAAAAGATAGATTCCAGGAAATGCAGGGGAGCAGACTCGACATTGAACCCAGGGAAGTCGTGGGAAGAATGAAAAATCTTCCTGGGATCCCCAAGGTGCTTGCAAAGGTCAGGTAGGCTTTCTGTGGGGTCTGCCGTGGGACCGCTGTGTAGAGGTGGGGCGTTCTTAGGACTGGGCTGAACAGGTGGCTTGTGTCATCTGACCAGCTTAGGGATGTCAGGCCAGATGTGGGGGCCAGAAAATGGAACCAAAGCCACAGAGTTTGCAACCTGTGGGGAGGAGCTGAGCAGTCTTTGGCAACAGAGCTTTCGATGTCAAGAGCTCCAAGAGATGGACAAGGGTAAAGATAAGTTCATGAGCTAGTTTCCTCATTGATTTAACAAACTCTCCCTGAGCTGGAGTCAGATGTCAGGCACTGCTCTAAACCCTGAAGTTCTGTGCTGAACAAGATATAGTCCCTGCCCTCGGGGAAGTTATGTTGTTGTGGGGAGTAAAGACAAAAAGATGCTGTGGATGGTGGTTAATACCATGAAGAAAATATGCAGATTGGTGGGTCAGAGAGTGCCTAGTAAGGGGGGGGGCACTTTAAAAATGGGCAGAAAAGGCTACTTTGGGAGTAGGAAACATGAGCTGAGGCTTAAATGATGAGAAGAAGCAGTCAGGGGATGATCTAGCATTTCATAGGAAATGCAAAGGCCCTGGGGCTGGAATGAACTTGGCATGTCAAGGAATATTTTTAAGGCCAGAAGGGCTTGGATGAAGGAGTCAAAGCAGAAGGGGCCACTTTGTATCTGCCCTGAAGGTCAGGAAGGAGTTTAAATTTCATCCTATAAGTAATGAGATTCCACATGAGGGTTTAAGCAGAGAGATGGATTGATCTGAGTTCTGAGAACATCCTAACACTGCAGGCAGGCAGTTTTCTAGAACAAACAAGAACAAATGAATCTTGTTTTCTTGGGGGTTGGAGAGAAGGCAGGTAGGGACATCCTTGATCAGGGACTTGTAACTGTGTGATGAATCTTGATTGCAGAGAGGTGTTTGATAAAGGCTGTCTTAGA
This sequence comes from Enhydra lutris kenyoni, assembly GCF_002288905.1. Lineage (NCBI taxonomy): Eukaryota > Metazoa > Chordata > Mammalia > Carnivora > Mustelidae > Enhydra > Enhydra lutris. Next base: position 5,720,866 of record NW_019154093.1, read on the forward strand.
GAAGAAGAGATTGGATGATAGTGACTGGATTGATTTATTCCCCCCAAAGTGTTGATCCAGGATTACTGTCAGGCTGTGGGGAGGGTCTCTGGCACTGTCTCCAAGGCTCAGCCCTGGACTCATTCCCTTCAACATTTCTATCTGTAAATTGGCAGAAGACCCAGGAGACATGCTCATCAGACATGCAGCTGACATGAACCTGTCAGGGACAGCTAATGGCACAGATGACAGACTCAGGACTCACCATGATGATCTGCCCCAGGCTGGAGTGATGGAATGAAACCAGCAATAGACCTGATTGCTCTCTGATTGGGGAACAGAGCTCAGCATGAAGCAGGGAGTCCTTGCTGGATAGCTATCCCTGGAAAGGAAGCTGGATGGGGTAAGGGGAGGTCGTGAAGGCAGCTGAACCCACCCGCGTTCCCACACTTTCTAGGTGACAAGGTCCTTGGCCTCAACCAGGCTCATTTTTCCCCATCAGTAAAGTGGGGATGATGCTATCTCTTGCTCACGAGTGTGAAGAAGATTAAATTCAAGCATGTATAGGAATGCATGGCTTCCTGTCTGGCCTGTAGTGGATTTGTGACAGAAGCAAGGGAAGTACGAGTTTGTGGAGACTGGCTCAAGGGAGGGCTGGGAGGTTGGCGGCAGCATTTCAGGGGTGCATAGAGGGCCCACAGCCAGAGTGGACCCTGTATCCTTGGCACTGCGCTGCCCCTGCTGGGAGTGCCAACTTCCTAAGGGAACCCTGCTTGCTGTAATGTGCCAGAGGAGTAAGAACAGGCGTTCATGAGATGCCCTTCAACAGACCAATGGGTAGAGAGGATGTGGTCCATATATACAATGGAATATGATTCAGCCATCAGAAAGGATGAATACCCACCATTTGCATCAACATGGATAGAACTGGAGGGGATTATGCTAAGTGAAGTAAGTCAAGCAGAGAAAGACAATTATCATATGGTTTCACTCATATGTGGAACATAAAGAATAGAGTAGAGAACCATAGGGGAAGGGAGGGAAAACTGAGTGGGAAGAAATCAGAGAGGGAGATAAACCATGAGAGACTCTGGACTCTGGGAAACAAACTGAAGGTTACAGAAGGGAGGGAGCTGGGGAATGGGGTGACAGGGTAAGGGGTATTAAGGAGGGCACGTGTTGGGATGAGTACTGGGTGTTACAGGCAACTAATGAATCGTTGAATGCTACAACAAGAACTTACGATGTACTCTATGTTGGCTGAACTGTTGACTGAACTATGTTGACTGAACAGAATGGAAAGAAAAAAAAAAAAAGAACAGGGGTTCATCCTCAGTGTCTGCCTGTGTCCCAGGTTGGGAAGGGGACACAAGGGTCCTCTTGAGTGCTGAGAAAGGACGGTCTGTGGGTGGTTTTTGATACAGGGACCCCAGGGTCCTGAGGGTCTTTTAAAATCTGCTTTGACTTCTCCTGGAATTGGTACTTGAGAGGATTCAAGTGGTGAGACTTTTTCTGTGTGCATCTATTGTGCAACATTTTTATTAAAAAAAAAAAATTCCGCCAAAAGCAGAGCCAATAGTACATGATGAACCCATGTACTGATCAATCACACAGTTTTAGTGATGGTCAACCCATGGTCACCTTGTTTCATCTATGTCCTCCTCTTCCCTCTACCCTGCTAGATTAAGTTTAAAGCAAATCTTAGACATAATTTTATCTACCTCTAAGAGATAAGGACTCATTTTTTTGTTAATTATAAACCACAATACTGTTATCACAATGTTTTAAAATTGACATAATTGTAGTAGGTCTTCCTAAAAAAAAAAGAAAAAATCTATTGGTGTATAGCTTGCTTTGCAAGTTTTTTTTTTTTTTTTTTTTTTTTTCAAATGTCTGGTTTCTGTAACTCGAGATTCACCTGTTCCCTTTGAGGATGATGATGAAGAGGAAGAAGGGGGATCTCTTTATTCTGATTGTTCGCAGGGACATAGCCATGAGAATGGGTCCTATTTATAGCCGAAGTCTAGACATGGAACAGAGGAAAGGAAGGGAGTGGGAGAGGGCAGAGGGGAGGGGGAAGGGGAAGGGGAAGAGGTGAGAATGGAAGGAACGAGAGAACCAGAGTGGAAGACAGCCCCATGTCCCTGCAGCAATGCCGCCTTCGGGAGCTCCCAGAGGACGCGTGCCAAGCTCAAACCCGGGTTGCCTCCCAAGGTTCTCACCCCATCATCACAATCTTGGTTCAGGTGTCATGCCCAGGCTACAGAGGAGGCCCTGAGGTTCCAGGGTCTGACATGAAATAGGCATTAGTGCCCGATGGAGACCCAGGTCTGCTTGGCTGGAATCTGCTTTCTCCTGGCCCGTCTCTGCTTCTAAGTCTGCCGAGGCCACCTGCGGGGCTGGTGGTCAGTTGGTTAAGTGGAGACATGCTCTTGCCTGTGTTTCCTGAGGGCTCTGGCCACCCAGCTCCTTTCCCAGGTCCCCCTGGACCTCACGAGAACCCAGCAACTAAGGGGGTAATGCCTGGTGCAGCTGGGAGAACCTGGGACTGTCTGCTGTGCCCGCTCTGAGTGGTTGTCAAGTATAGTGACTTTTCCCTGGCTCCGTGTGTGCTCACGTGGGAGTTGTTTTGTACCGGTACGTGTGTGTGCTCATCAAACACATCCACAAGTGTGCGCATCTGTTCTTTTGCACAGGCGAAGCATGTGCTCACACACGAAGAGCATTACAAGGAAGGCACATCCCGGCTGGCAGGATTCATGGTCCCTGCTTGAGGGACTCACTGAGCCCTGGGGAAGAACCGTCAGGGTAGGGGTGTGTTCCTGGCCTCCCCCATGGCTAAGCTCCCCTCGTGGGCACTTTCATCTTCCCCCTGCCCCTTCCTCATTGCCTTCACCACCCTCCCCCAGGGGCACTGAGTGGTTTCCAGAATGCTCTTTGTAGACCACCTCAGCCACTTTTTCTGGGAGCCCATCACATATGGAAAGCAGATGGTTTTAAGCTAGGTTGCCATGATCCTTCTGACCGTGTCAGGGAGGAAGGTGCCCCCTGGCTAAAGACGCCAAGCCGGCATGATTGACATCCTCTCCCCCATCTGGAAAGAGCGAGCAAGCAAGTTCCTAGAGTCCCTGGGCCCCATCGGGCCCATCAGGCTGTTGTTGACCGTCAGGGGTCCAGCTGGGGCCCAGTGTTGGAGGTGTGGGTAGAGGCCAGTGTGGGAGTTCAGGGAGATGCCTGTGAATCCGTGCGGGGACCAAGCGACTCCTGGGCTCCCAAGAGGTGACGCTTAGTCCAGATGCTGTGATCTGGTCAGAGGGCCGTGCCAGCCTGCGGGGAGCCACAGGTCTCCACCCACAGGGACCACAGTGCGGTCTCCAGGATCCAACCAGGCTGACACACCTTGGGTCAGCCTCACCCTATGCCAAAGTGCTTTGCCATCTCTGATATTCTTGTTGACCAGATGAGGAGACAGGGCATGGAGATGCTGAGCGACCTGCCCAGGGTCATAGCGGGGTAATGAGGGAGGCAGGGCACCGGTCCAGCCCTCTACTCCCAGGGCTCAGCCCCACACTCTGGCCTCTGTGCTCAGGGCTGTTGACTCATTCCCAACCCCAACGTGGCTGGTCTTTCATTGCTTCAGGTCCCAGGCACAACTGAACAGGGAGGGAGGGACTGAAATTGAGGCTCAGGTTACTCAGCAAGACAGAGCATCTGGAGAGGACCCCGATGTCCTGATTCCCAGAACTGTGCTCTTGGTGCCAGGCCTGCTGGGGGCCTAGAAATGTCTTGGGAATCTGCTGTTTGCATTTTCCCTCTTGAGAAAGCAGTGGGTTTCTCTTACCTGGAGATGTGTTCTCTCTGCCCCCTTTCCCTGTGGCCTGGGGCCTGCTACAGGGACCCCCCCCCCCAACCCCTGAGTGAGCTGACACTAAAGCAACCTCTTTCTGAACTGTTTGCAGAGCTCTGGAGCTCAGCCATGACAAAGATGAGATATCCCTGTTGGTGGAGCAGGAATTCTTGAGCCTGACCAAAGAGCACCTCATCTTAGTCACAGAGACCTCTGGGGAGCTGGAAGTACCCAGCACTTCCCCTGAGGGGCCCAGACAGCCGGCTCCCTGCCTTCTCGCACCTCCCCCACTGGCAGACAGCAGTGAGTACCCAGGAGCCACCATCCTTGCCGCCGACACCCTTCTGGATCCGAAGGTGGCCATGTCCGTGATCAGCAGCCGGCAGGACTGCGATTCTGTCATGTCTACAGTCACGGGCATTCTGCGTGCTGCCAAGGTCAAGAGTGTTAAGGGGACAGAAGACGGGGGCCACATCCTGGGCGCCTCCAACTCGGAAATCAACAAGCTCCTGGCGCAGTTCCCCCTGAGGTCCACAGAGGCAGCTAAGGCTCCTGACAACAAGGTGGTGCTGGAGGAGACCAGGGCCATCAAAGACTTCCTGCAGAACAGCATGTTCCGTGGCCTGGGACCCAGGGAACCCACAGGGCTGGGCCCCTTCCTCCTGCTGCCTCCCCCACCTCCCGCACCCCCTGACAAGCTTCCTGAGCTCTCTGCTCAGAAGAGGCAGCTCCCAGTGTTTGCCAAGATCTGCTCCAAGCCCGAGGCTGAGTCCACCGTGGAGGGGCACCTCTTAATGGGTGAGTGTGGCTGGGGGCCGGGCTAGTGAGCGGGCCTTCAGGGAGGAACCTGCCAGAGAGCCCGTTAGGGCTGCAGCAGGTGCACTCAGCATCTTTGAACAGAGTTAGACACGGTGGCCTCTCTGATGCACACAGTCCCCAAGTGCAAGTGGTTTTCAGCACCCACAGGCCCCCTCTGCTGGATGCCCATGTATGGGGACACGGCTTGTGGAAACAAACACAGTGGCCTTGATCCCAACACACTTTGAGAGGAGATAGAGGCACATGTGGTAACTGGCTCGTTTTTTGAATCCAGGCATGCAGAATACATTGACGGAGGCGTTTACCCCAGCTGAAACTGCAGCATAGGGACTTTAAGATGGATAGGAGGGAAGTGTGATTAGCAGCTGGGGTCATCTGGCTTCCAATGGAGGCACCTGTTCTGACCACGAGGACTGGTCTTCACTCTGGGGCCAGGATGGGGGGAGGCATGCAAATTCTCCACGTACCATTCAGACTGCCCCAAACTTGTTCTCTGGGACTCCTGAGCCCTAGAACAGTGTCTTTCCTCCTGCTAACTGAGGAGTCCACACCCTTTCCTGAAAGCCCAGCCACCTTCCAAGTTCCCCCCACTCCACCTCCAGGTTCTGCATGTTGTGATCCAGCCACTCAGACTGAATGGTTCCAAGGCAGACTGATGGCAGAGGCATTTGCTTACAGTCTGCAGTCTTTAGGAGAGTTGATCATATGTCAACCAAAAGAAAGATCACCCCCAGGCTGTAAGCATGGATTGATAACTGAGATGCTGTGTTGGGAGGGCCCGAATCCATCTCCTTAAGAGAAGTGGTGCATGTTCTGTGTTATGGAACGTTCTGGGAAGGCCGAGGAATCAGAGCTGGGGACAGCAAGCTGGACTCTGGGTCCTGGGAAGGCCTCTGGGACTCAGAGGGCTTTTTGCGAGTTCTGCATGTGACAGTTGAGCCCTGCCCAGAGCGTGAGACCTTCCCACTACCTCCTTCTCCAGGAAGGACACCTGGATAGCTCTCTGTGGGATGGGGCTGCCGGCTTGGAGGTCGTCCTGTCCCACCCACCCTCCCCACTGTGTGTGTGTGCGTGTGTGTGTGTGTGTGTGTGTGTATCTATGTATAGATATGTGGGCAAAGGTGTGCCAAAGGACGTTTTATAGATGTGGGTGTGTTAGAGAAAAGGTGGGTGTGGGGGCATCTGAGTGTGTCTCGAGTGTATATCTCTGTGTATCCATCTTATGTGCATCGTTGTGCACACATAAGTGAGGCAGAGGAACAACAGGCAAGAATGTGTGTGTGTCTGTCTTCTGTCTGCCTGTGTACACAGACGTTGAAGGAGGGAGCTTTGGAGCTGAGTGAGTGGCAGGCCCGTTCAAGGCAACGGGAGGTGTGTGAGAGACGGCAGGTGTGTGGGTCTCTGGGGAAAAGGCTATTATTAGTGGGTACTGTTATTTCAGCACACTGGCTGGGGGCTAAACTTGGCAACCAGAGAAACTCCTGGAAGAGACTCCAGGGACATGTTTTGCTAAAAATGTCATTTTCTTCTAAATTGGCTCAGGCTAAAGCACTCTTTCCTTCTCTGGGATGGTGCTAGGAGGGCAGGCCCGGTCCTATCCAGACTTAGCCACAAGACCACTGGCCTGCAGTGGGGGCACGAGCTGGAAGGATCCAATCCATTTCCAACAGGTGACACTGGGCACAGGTCCTCTGATCCAGCCGCACCGGGAACAATCTGAGGTCCTTGCTGGGTGTCCGGCGCTCTTTCCCAGACAAGCTCCATGGAGACATGCAAAGCCTCCAGGCTGGGAAAGGAGTGGAGAGCACTACTTCAGCCAGACATTGCCTTAAAAACAAACAAACCCACATAAATACAATTTTGCCCATAGTTAATTTTGATTGAAGAATGAGTCCCTTTGCTCGAAAGGAAATCTAGGTGAAAAAATCACTGCTGTGGAGGGTCCTGGGATGGTCCAGGCAGCATCCCACACCAGGGGACCGCTCTGTCTGTTTGCAGAGGGACCCGGGCCTGGCCCCAATGGCACGCACTGTGTGGACATGCACTTGCTGTGTCTCTCTGATGCCCGCCCCTGCCATGCCATCTCCCTGTACTCCTGGACAGAAGGCCTCCTGGAAGGCCCACTTCCTTCTGGAAACCCTCTGACCCTCACTGAGAGAAGCCGTCTCAAACACCCTCTTCTCCCACTGTGTCCCTCTGTCACCTCACAGTTCCCATCTGCCTTGTCCTGGAGCTATTTCTGGGTCTGTCTCTCTCTCTCCCTCCTTGTTGTGAGCTCCTGCAGGCCTGAGTCTGGCTCTGACTCATCGGTGTCCTCAGTACTCAGGTCAGGGCCTGGTGCTGACAAATGGGCTGGATCACCCGTGAGCACCAAAACAGGAGTAGAGTCCACAGGGGCCGGACCTCAGCTAGGCTACGTGTTCTATAGAAGCTGCGGGTCTTCCCTACGGAGCCAGGAGGCGGGGCTGAAGGCAGCTCCGTATCCCAAGCTTGACACTGTGGATGAATAGAGGGAATGGAGAAACAAAAGAGGGAGAGAAGAGAGAAAAAAGGTAGAAAGGAGAGAAAGCAGAGAAAAGGGGAGGGAGGAGAGAAAGAGAGAGAAGAAAAGAAAGGTAATTGGAAGGACGGAAGTTTGGATGGAAGGAAGAGAGGATGGATGGACAGACGGATCCACGTTTGCACGCATGAGAGGGGAAGGCTGTGATGGGCAGTGGTCCATGAAGGCTTCAGGGAGGAGACTAGGACTGGCTTGGGCTGGAAGGGAGACCCCAGAGCAGTCTGAGCCACAGGTGTGTGATAGGGAGGACCTGTCACTTTGTCCACAAGAAAGTGCTCCCTGCATCCAGCCCGTGGCCTCCCAGACCCATTGACTCAGTTTCCCCTCCCCTGCCATAGAATGGAACTCTGGCATCAAGGAGCCGACCAAGGGTCGAGAGAGCCTCTTTCTCAGTCAGTGGCCCCAGAGCCGGAAGGACACCTGTGGTGAAGAGGGGTGTAGTGACTCAGTGGGCTCCGTGACCACGGCCCTACCAGCCAAGAAGCCTGCGTGGCCGGCCGAGAAGAACCTGCTCTATGAGTTTCTTGGGGCCACCAAAAACCCAAGCATGCAGCTAAAGCTTCGCAGCAAAGTGGAGGTGGACGGGCTGGAGTTGAAACGTAAGCTGGTCCTGCGGGGGGAGGGGCTGGAGAGGAAGGGGATTCCAGACACTCTTTTTTTTTTTTTTTTTTTTTTAAGATTTTATGTATTTACTTGACAGACAGAGATCACAAGTAGGCAGAGAGGCAGGCAGAGAGAGAGGGTGAAGCAGGCTCCCCGCTGAATAGAGAGCCCGGTGCAGGGCTCGATCCCAGGACCCTAGGATCATGACCTGAACCGAAGGCAGAGGCTTTAACCCACTGAGCCACCCCGGCGCCCCTTCCAGACATTCTCATAGCCCCGTGACGGCTCCATCGTCACCAAATGGCTGCCTCATCCAAGGGCCAGTCACTGGCTTTCTCTGGGCGTGTGTTTTTAAGCTCATAGAATGGGGGAATGACTCTCTCCCATGTCCCTTATCAGGACTACCACTGCTAGAGGAATGCAGGTGAATTTCAGGGTCCCAGGGGGTCCACGAGGGGTCAGTTTGAATATAGCCCTGAGCCTGCATACCTCTGTGCCCTCAAGTTGTTCAAGCCAAGGAAAAATCCATGCTTCAGATGATTCCTACACTGAGGTTATCCATGTCCCTCCTTTCTCTCCCTACATCTGTCTCCGTCAAACCTCCTTTCCCCCAAAAGATGTTCTAAGGGGAAGTTGAGGCCCCATCTTTGACTCTAGAAGCCCACAGGACAGAGGGAGAGAATCAAGGATTCGTATCCTAGAAAAACCCAACCAGATCTCATCCATTCAGACTAATTTGGGGTCATACCGTGTCAGTTATATATAACCTGGGTAAGGTCCTCAGTGTGGCCAAGTGTATGTCCTCAGGGGGCTGCTTTAATAATTTGGTTAGTATGAATTCCAACAGCATAGCAATTGTTGGTATAAAACTGGATTTTTGTAAAGCACTGAGAAGCATTTGGTTTTCTACATGGATGAACTATGGCCCTAGCAACCTGGTGTATTGTTTTCTCTTGCTAAACCACCTCCTTTACTAGCAAATAGTGGAGAAAGAGCTCTAAGCCAGACCATGCTGGGATTCGCACCACTTCCAAATTGGCCAGGTGTGTGCGAACGACGTTTTCCCGTAGTTGGAAAGTCCCCCACACTTTGAGGAACTCTCTTGGAGCTTAAAGGACCTGAGAACATGAACCCCGAGGTGGCCCTGGTGCTGCGGGTGTGTTGGCCTCCTCCTTCTGCAGTCCCTGAGACACTCTCCTTCTCCTGTGACTCACAGTTAACCCACCTGTGACGGTGGCCGACAAGAGCAACCTCAAGTACACAGGGAATGTTTTCACCCCACGCTTTGCTACAGCCTTGACCTCAGCCACCCTGAACCAGCCACTCTGGCTCAACCTGAACTACCCGCCTCCTCCTGTGTTCACAAATCACTCTACCTTCCCGCAGTATCAGGTGAGTATCAGGTGAGTGAGAGGGTCCCTCACCTCTGCTTTGCTAGTGTTGGCCTGTGAAGTGCTTGGGCTCCCAGCATGGGATGAGGGCATAGTCCTTGTTTCCCACCCACCTGCTGTGACTTCCTTTAGAGTTGGATGACATGTGTCCTAGAGTACTTGGGACAGTCCCGGCTTTGGTCTTTTTTCCCAACATAATTATTCTAAGCACCCCCTTTTTACTCCCAAGTGTCCTGGGGTGGGTGCCAATCTATATGACCACCTTATTTAAAGGACATCTGAGTAGTCTTAGCTTGTACCAGCTCCCGTGGCCTGGCATGCATTCACAGTCTGGGGCTCCTAGCCTAAAGGGAGTTCGTGACCAGATACAAAGGGACAGTGAAACACAAGGAGCAGGGCTCCTGGAAATTTTACTCATGGAACTTATTTCTGCAGGAAAATGTAGTTTCTTTAGTCTGTCTATTAAGTCAATCTCCCTTAAGAGCTGCCGCCCACTGGACAGAAGGAGGAAAAAAAATCAAATCAATGTCCACTCTGGTTTAAACCTTAGTTCAATTCAGCAGCTTCAACAGTCCCTTTAGGTTGTGCTCAGTTTCTCCAGGAAAGGTGCTCAGCATCTAGGATTTCTTGGTCTACTGGCCTCTGCCCCAGCCTCTCCAGAATGGCACGTAGATGTATGGGCAGGATACACCAACTTGTACACCCAGGTCCCTGGGGGCCTGCTGCCCTGGGCTGGGCCAGGAAAGCATGGAGAGGGCACACAGAGAAGGCAATACACCTGCAAATTATCTCACCCAGTCTCTGTGTCCCTTCTGCTCCCACGACTCCTTGGTTCCCTGTGTCATCTCCTTTACAACAGAGCGGCAAGCCTTGGGCTTAGGTGTCCCCTGTGCAGAAGGCAGATCTTCTCTACCCCACATAGAGCCTCTCTGAGCGGGACCACCAGACTCAGCCCCAGAAGCTTAAACAGAAGCTCACAGAGTTCAGCGAAGTGTCTGTCTTTCTCTCTGATGTTTTGTTTTCAAGCCTTTTTGTTTGTTTGTTTGTTTGCTAAAGGGGACAAGTGCCCACCCCCTCCCCCTGCAGGATGGAGAGCCTTGAGCTGGGGCTGCCATGAAGCATGATGGAGGGGGAGGCTAGCGTGAGTCAGTCCCGTATCTGTCTCGTCCTTTCTTAGGTCTTGAGAGAACTGCCCTGTTCGCACCCTCATCTGTCCCCAGACCTCTTCTCCAGTGCTCCCCATCCTGGCGTTTCTGTGTTTGCTCCTTCACTCTTCAGTCCTTTACTTACCTACTGAGCGACCTGTTCCTTTTTATTTGTGTTTACTTGTTCATTGAAGTAATTTAAAAGCCTTGGCTCCACCCTAACCACCGGTTGGGCGTCGGCCAGGCGAGGGTGTTCACAGATGACTGCGATGCCCAGAGTCCAGCACAGGTCAGGCACAAGTCGCAGACCAGCACTATGACTTCACCCCCAACCCAGGAAGAGAAGAAACCGCATCATTTTATACATTGTAAACTGATTCGCTCTAAGTGCACTCAGGGCTCAGCGTATAAAGCAGGTGCACGCTGGCTCACGTTATAAAGAGTGGCTAAGAGCTCCTTGCTATGTCCATTGTCTCTGGCTTGGCTTTTTGGAGGGAGTGAGATTCGAAAGTATTATCTGAGCATGAAGGTCCTTTGTTTTCAGAGATGCCAGTGTTTGCAGCGCATAGCTGCCTCTAAGGCTTCCTGGCCTCGGCTGAAGAAACTGACCCTCCCAGGTAGCAAGGGAGAACAGGGCCATTTACCTTCTCACAGCTTCTCAGCATTTCATAATGCGGTCTAACTTCAAGACGGCTCATCAAGGGGCCTGACATAATAAAAAGAAGGCAGGTTCTGGAACTGGAAGACTTGGCGTTTAAAGAAACCTGCTGCTTTCAAGCTGTGTGGCTCTGGGCAAGCTCAAGTTAGCTAAATGCTCTGAGCCCTGGTCTCCTCACTTGTGAAATGGGCTCGTAGCAATTAGCAGCAGCGACGGTGGCAGTGGCATGGACTCAGTTGTAAGGTTAATTGAGTCCACGGGTGAGAAAGGGCTTTGAAAAGTCTAAAGTATGATACAGATGTTGGTTTTTATTATTATTCAGCCCTGATTTTCCTAGGAAACAGGGTCAGGGAGCTCCACAGACCTTGAGGAGACAGAGAGGAGAAACAGGGAACGGTCTATCCTCGTCTCTTCTCCTGCGTGGCGTTAGGAATAAAGATGAGGTCCCAAATCCAATTTACTCAGAGCTCCACTGTGGAGCGATGCAGAGCCATGGAAGACTAAGTCCGCAGCACCAAGGAGCTCTGGAGGCTCCTAGGCTGCTTCTTGGCATAAAGGAACTCTGTTCCCAGTTAAGGAAGGAAGGTAGAAAGGGGCCGTGACCTCAAGCAAAGAAGAATGAATGTTTATTTACCCTTGCTTGTGATTTTACAGAATTGCAGAATTGCAATTTGAGCAACTAGAAATGTCCTGAAGGTCAGAGAGTGTGCCGCTTGTACTGATGCATGTGGTCCTGACTCCTGCAAATGCATCCAGGATGGAGCAGGGATGGGCGGCTCTTTGTCTTGCATGGGCCCCAGGAGCAGCCCAGCCCAGGTGTGGGGAGGACGGAGGCCCTGGGAGTTGGCTATGCACGCAGAGCCCAGGCTGACCAGGAGGGAGGTGGGCACATGGAACCTGGTCTCGGAGCTCGCCGTGCACCAGAACAGCTGCAGGGAACCTGCCTGTCTGACTGTCTGACTGCTCAGGTTTAGGCCCTGGTGGGGGGCGCAGACACCAGGCTATGGTCATGGTGGTGAGCAGGGCTGCCCTGGGGCCGCAGGGCTTGCAGAGAAGGGGAGCTGGTGCTCTGGCCGCAGGTAAAGGGGCTGGTGGCAGTGGGAGCAGCCAGACCACGGCCTGTGTCAGTCACCTGGGAGCAGAGAGCCAGGGCAGGCTCTGGAGGTTGTGTATACTCGGGGACCTGGACGATGGGCCCCATGTCAGCCCATGGGTGCTGAAGAAGTCATCAAGGACACAGTGTCGGCCATCAACACTTTGATAATTGGCACAGGCTGGCCCAGAATGGGGGCACCATCTTGGGGTTTGGAATCTTCTGGAAAGACATACTGGCCTGAAGACTGCTTTGAGCCGCGTCTTCGGAGGTAACTCTGAATTGTCAGGTAGAGGCAGTCTGAGCCTGGAGGGACTATGATCTGACCCCACCCACTGTAGCCAACTCTGTGTGTGTGTGTGTGTGTGTGTGTGTGTGTGTGTGTGTGTGTACACATGGGCGCCCAGGGCCGCCCCAGATGGAGTTCTGAATAAAGGTTCTACTTCCCATTCGGCTGAACTGGCCCGACCGCCTCTTCAAGGTGGGGGAGCAGTGAGCGATGCTGAAAATACCGAACATTCACAGAACCCTTGCTATGCGCTGGGCACGGTTCTAAGCTGTTGGAGGCACTAACTCATTTATCTTCCTGCCGGTCCTTGCCATAAGGAGCAGACACGGGTGAATGTGTGGGTGTGCAGACACACAGCTGCAGAGACCCAGCCTAATACTCCTGAAACACACAGCGGCGGACACAAGTGGAAGCACCCATGTCGACATGCCGAAACAAACATGGAGGCAAACCAGCACACACACACACGCAGAGGCTCATCGATGCCTCATGTCTTGGGGCAGGACTGCAGTCTTGGGAAAGGCACTTAGAAAAAGGGTATAGATAACAACAGAGATAATTTGGCTACCTTCACAGGCTCTATCTGTTTGAATACATGTAATTTTATGAACAAGCGAAAAGAGGCTCAGAGAAGTGAAGTGACTTTCCCAAGGTTACACAGCTACCAAGGGGGCGGATCTGGGATTCAAGAGACCATCAGATCCCTCTCCCCTTAAACACTCCCCTGAAAGGCTATGAAGCCTGCTCAGCAGGGGCTTCCTGTGTGGTGTGAGCTGTGCCTGCTCAGTCTGGTGGCTGGACAGACGATGGAAGGGTCTGGCTAGCAGTGCGGTGGGATGGACTCGAGCAGGCTGGCAATCCAGGCATTGTGAGCGGGAAGCTGGGCCAAGTGGCTGCTGCTCTCTGGTGGGGAGCCCTTTGCCCCCACTGCGCTGAGCCTCCCCCTTCTCCCCGCAGGGCCTATACCCGCAGCGAGCAGCCAGGATGCCCTATCAGCAGACCCTGCATCCCCAAATGGGCTGTTACTCCCGACAGGTGAGTACACAACCTCCTCACCTCTGTTCCAGTGCCATGAAGGTCAGAAGGACATCTGTTTCCTCATCTTGGTCCAGCAGGTCACTAGTCAGATTTTCTGGCCTGCCCTTGGCCCCAGAGAATAGACACGAAGGCCAGCATGCACTTGGAATCAAACCTGTGTCCCTAGGTGCTAGATGCTGGTGCTTCCATGGCCCTCACTGCATCCCAGCCCTTCTCCAAGGGCTTTATCTGCATAAACTTCACAGCCACCCTGTGGAATAGGTTAGAGATGAAGAAACTGAGGCACAGAGAGATTAAGTAACGTGTGCAAGGTCATAAAGTTAACATACTAGTTAGCTTTTGCTGTGGCGATAGACAGCCTCAATATCCCAGAGACTTTCAACAATAAATACTTATTTTTCCTTCACAGGTCTGTGGGTTGGTTGAGCTGGGCTGGGATTGGGTTCAAGCCCATTTCACGGGTCTCCCTTTGGGGACCATGCTGAAGATAGAGTAGCTTTTGCTCCTGCCTCGGGTGGGCGACAGGAGAGCGGGAGAGGTGATCAGCAACACCCACTGCTTCTGGGAGCATCACCTTGGAGCTAGCACATGGCAGCGTGCACCTGCCTTCTGCTGGACAAAGAAAACCACATGGTTTTGCCCAGCATCGGTGGGGCCGAGGACTCCTCTCCCTCTGGGTCAGTTTGTTAGTTAAAATAGAAGACATCCAGTTAAATGGTGAATAAAGTTTTGGTATAAGGAAGCCCCCAACATTGTATGGGTCCTTGTTATATGAAAAAAATGATTGCTGTTTATCTAAAATTCACACCTAACTGGATGTCTTTTTTGTTTGTTTGTTTGCTAAATCTGGCACCCCCCACTTCCACGGGTAAGCCAGGAGAGGATATCCGCTTGAAAATTACACGAGGACAGAATCGGGGTCTGACCTCGGGCAGCCTAACTTCAGAGTCCATGCTGCCAACGACCGTGGCTTGTTGCCTCTTGGACACACATACACAAAAACACAGAATCAGAATAAAGCCGCAGAGACAGACACACACAGATACAGAGACACAAAGGAAGACGTAGGTCTATGCCTGCTGCTAAGCGGCACACACGTGTATTCAGAGACAGTGAAAGTCTTGGGGCAGATATGGGGGTGTGAGGGGAGAGGCTGACACTGCACTGCGTGTCCAGGCCGGTCTTGCCCCCGCTCACACACAGGTAGACAGAAGCCACGCTCAGACTCACACCCCTACGCCTCTTTTCTCCCCTCAGGGAGCAAACTGTACCTCTGACCTGAAGTATGTTGGAATGTTCCAGAGGGTAGAGAAGAGCCCACAGATACAGGTTACTTTATTAAGTGAGCCAGAGCTACTTTTCTAACAGTAGGGGCTGTGTGGCGTCAAGAAAAATAGAGACGAGAGACAGCCTGGCTCCCAGGGTCTCCCCAGTTACTCCCATTCCACAAACAACAATACGTCCCCTTAGCTCCAGAGGGAGCATGTTGAGACAACCTTACATTTGTGCGTATATCTGAAAAAGTAATATAAGAACATGGTCCAAAGTTAAAAAATAAAAAAAAAGTCTCAGAGGCAGCTGCTGTTGCTGGTTCCTTCAGGACCCTTCCAGGGACATCTCTTTACACCAACCTTTTGTACAGATGTGGCTTTCTGGGCACGCTATTCTGTCATTGCTTTTGCCAGCAAAATATATCCCGGACATGGTTCCAGAGGGGCATTTTTTATGGTGTTTACCAGTTCCACGGAGTTAAGGACACATCCCTCCAGAAGGCTTGTGTGAGCTCCAGGACCTGCTTCTCTTTCTTGTCAATCCCCTCCCAGGCCCGGACCTCCGCCAGCCCCCCATTTTCTGCCATTTCTGCGTCTGTCCTGGGAGGTGCCTTCCTGGGTTCTGTCTGTGAGGTCTTGGCTCTTTCGGACCTTTAGCTCGTCATCTTGGGGTTTGGGAGCCCACATCCAGCATCACTAGGTCCTATCTGTCCCCTGGGGAGACATGAGGAGGGCCCAGAGGGAGGGGCTTGGGCTTTTGAAGGGAACAGGTGTCGAGGTGCGGTTCAGGGCACGGGTACCAGTCTCATGCCTTGGGGGTTCCGACCGCAACTCAGACACTTGGAGCACGCACTATGCAAGGTCAACTTAATTAGATAAGGACATGCATGGTGAGAGAAGGCTGTCAGTGTGCTGAATGCCTCGGCAGCTTGGACCCCAGACTCTGGCTTTTAAAGAGGAATCTCAGAACTTTCCCCAGTTTTGTTGGAAACTCCCTTCAGCATCCAGGAGGATGGATGTCAGCTCCATACACGAGAGGGTTTTCTGACATTTGGAGCTGTCAGGAGTAGAATACAGTGCCTGAGATGTAATGAGCTCTCCATCATTTAGGGTATGCCCTTTCTCCTAGACTCACACTGTACAATACTGCAACCACTAGCCACATGTGGCTATTTACATTTGAATCAAGTAAAATGTATAATTCAGTTCCTCGGGTCCACAGCAGCCACAGCTCAAGTGGTCAACCAGTAGACTTGTGGGCCTGGCGGCCACCCTACCACACCAGACAGATGCAGAATATCCCCATCACCTGGCACAGGCATTTCCACTGAGCTGGGCTGTCTTGGACTTGGGAGTCTGTTGAGATCCTGAGGTAGAAGCCAGGGACATAGAAATCTCAACAGCCTTTTTTTTTTTTTTTTTTTTTTTTAGATAGTAAAAGACTTAAAAATGAACAAGGGCTTTTTGGATGGTTATTGACAGAGTAAGAGGTAGGGAGGCAGGCCAGAGAATGGAAATAAAATTTATTTGCTCTTTGTTATGCACCAGTCTCTGCTTTTATCAACCGACTCAATCTCCATACAGTGAAGGGAATGTTTGCTCATTCTATAGATGATGAAACTGAGGCCCAGACAAATTAAGTATCTTGCCATTCAGATAGGAATCTGAGCCTTGGGCTTTTGCCATCCCAACAGGGTGCCTTATAGACACCTACAGTGACTGAGGGGCACAGGGGCTGAGGGGGGGTGCCAGGATTGGGTTTGGGGCTAAAGCCAGGAACTGGAGGTTTGGAAGCAATGGGCTCTGCTCGACCCAGCCCCTCTCTCGTCTCTGACCTGCAGGTGACACCGTACAATCCACAGCAGATGGGACAGCAGATTTTCCGCTCTTCCTACACTCCCCTGCTGAGCTACATTCCCTTCATCCAGCCCAACTATCCATACCCCCAGAGGACACCTCCAAAGCTGTCCACCAATCCCCGAGACCCTTCCCCCATGGCAGGAGATGGGCCGCAGTACCTCGTCCCCCAGGCATACGGGTGAGTCCTCAACTCACACTGTAAGTCCACCCTGGACCCCGAAGTCTGCCGGGGAGGTAGGAGAGGGGAGCATGCCAGGTGGGCCTCACTGGTGCGTTCTCTGTGCGTATGTTCCGTGGCTGAGGGGTGGGAGGAGACCTGTGCCGGTCGGAGGCTCTGTGTGTCCAGAAGAGACCTGGTATGGAGGTGAGGCTGGCCCAGGGTTTGCTGGGCCCCTGTTGTAGGCCCACGATGGGGCTGGGGCCTCACAGTCTGGCTGCAGAAACGTAGGCACACTAGTTGGCCGTGGAGAGCAGGTACACTCTCTAGCAGGTGGCAGGTGATGGAGCATGAACCATCTGCCTTTGTCCGTTTGATTGGTTTACAACAGGACACGGCTGAGTAATCTTCTTACAGCTCCCTCCCCTGGCCCTTCTTACTGCACCCTGAGCTCCTTCCCAGGCTAATCTCTCCAACATCCCATTGACTTTGTAACAGGCCCTGAGGAAGGGGCTTCCTGGGCTTATCATGGCTGCTCATGCTTTCCCACCAAAGGGCCCCAAACAGCAGAGGATAGGGACTTCACAGCAAGCAGCCAACACAAACTCAGCATTTTAGCTGAAAATTCCACACAAATTTTACATGCTGGTCAGCCATAAATTAATGTTCCTTGTCTCGATAGAAGAGCACACGGTCGCTCATTCGCACCCACCCAATCTTCAGCTTGTATTCATGCTCCGAGAGGCAGGCCGCGTCCCTCCTGAAGACCTGAGCCTCACACACCCTGGGGAAGCTGTGCCCCAGTTTGAGGAACTGAGCTGATAGAGTGAGGGACAAATTCCCCAGCCTGACATGGATTCCCTTCCTGTCCACCTCCCCGTCACAGACCCTCATTGTGATGTCACCTAGGTCTCCTCAAACTCTCATCTTTTCAGTGTTTCCCCTGAATGCCTTGTAAGAGGATTACATGTTAAAAAAAGGTTTCCAGAGTCGGATCTGTTTGGGCAAAGCTGTGAGAAACAAAGATAAACAGGTTTCTTAACCACTGGAATTCTCAGACTATTTAATTTCTCAAAGTTGATAGAAAATGTTCACGGGGTTGATCGATAGTGTTATTTGAACATGAAATCCATGACCCCTTTTCTTTCCTTTTTTTCCTTTTCTTCCCTCCCCCTCCTTCCTTCTTTCTTTTCTCCTTCCCCCTCCTTTCTTCCCTTTTCCTGTACAGGTTATCAGGGTGCATTTCATCCAACCCCCCCGGAAAGCTCTGTGTTAGTTCATGTGGTTAATATGAATGTAGCCTGCGGGGACCCACAGATGCCTAGGACACAGTCATTCCCTTCAGAGACTGAGAGGGGATGAGATGTGGGCACAACCTTGTTCTGGGAGAAAGAATAGAGACGACAGAGAGCCTGGCTCCCAGGACCTCCCCCAGTCATCCCATCCCACAAACAGCAATATGTCCCCATCCCCCTAGCTCCAGAGCGAGCATGGCCCAAGTCAGAGGGAGCACCCCTGCTGGGTGGTGTGCAGGGGCTCTGCATGGCGGGGAGGTTTCAGGGAGCAGCGGCTGGAGGAGGGTCCATCCCTCAGATGGGAAAGTGTGCAGCACGCTTAAGGCCTGGGGAACAAAGGCATCTTCTGCTTGAAGTATTCGATTTATCCCCAGAAAAGGTGGAAAATAGGATTAGAAAGGGAGGTTGGGCTTGGATATTAAGGACTGACTGGTGGGCCTGGGATCCCATGCAGATGAGTGCAGCCTGGAGTGCATGGATGGGCTGGAGGGGAGGAAATAGGAGGCAAGACAGGGTGCAGCCTGGAGGGGACTGGAGGGTCTGTAGCAGAGGTTCTCACCTCCCTTGGGGGTGCGACTATACAAGACAGCAGTGGAATCAAGACCTGTCCCCAACAAGTCCCATTCCACAGCATGACACCGGGCCTGAGGGAGGCGAGACTGCAGAAGCCAGAACTGTTTGTGCCGGGGAGGGGGTGTGGACACAAGTCTCATCAGTCAGCAGGTGCGAAGCACTGGGGGGGGGCTGAGGGGGGGGGGGGGGAGGCACACCTGTCTCTGGCTGCCTGCAGAGGGGCAGGGAGAGGAAAAGCGTGGCAAAGGGCTGAGAAAGGAGCTGTTTGGGGAGTGGGAGAGAGCCTGGGGTCTACCGGAGACAAAATGGGCACAGGAGGTCAGTGACATGGGGGAGGAGTGGTCAGCAGGGTGGGCTTGTGGCCCAAGAGGTTGAGAAGGTCAGGAAATCAGAAAAGTGAGGCAAGGGGGGCGTTGCAGGCCATGTCCCCACAAAGGATTATTTGTTCTAGGCAGCGTTTCCTGAAGGGAAGGAACAAGGCAAAGAACTTCCTTCTCTCATTCCAGGGAAAGAAATACACAGTAAGGAAATAAACAAACCACACACATGTCAGGTGTGGGGGGTAAGGGAGTGAGAGAATGAAGGGATGTCTCCTGAGCTGAGATCTGAATGAAAGGAGACGACAGATTTGTGTGAGGAGCACTCTGGGCAGTGTCCCCGAGGTGGAGAATGTAGCCAGAGCACGGTGAGTAGGAGAGGGAGTGGGTGGAATTGAAATCAGAGAGGAAGCAGGGCCAAACTAGATAGGACCTGGTGGGCATGGTGAGGAGTTTTCTTTTAAGCACAGTGGGGAGCTATTATAGCTTTTACACTGCTGAGGACATGTTCTAATTCTTTGTCTAAAGAAGGTGACGTTGGCCAATGTACAGAGCCTGGACCACAGGGCAAGAGCTGATGCAGGGACGCAGGATAGGAGCCCTGACAGCTATGGGATAAAGAGGTGCTGGTGGAGGGCCCCCGGGGGGCACAGTCAGCCAAGCATCCAACTCTTGGTTTCAGCTCAGGTCTCAGGTCCTGATCTCAGGGTGGTGGGATTGAGCCCTGTGTTGAGTCCTGCATTAGGCTCCCTGTTTGGTGCAGAGTCTGCTTGTCCCTCTCCCTCCCCCTTTGCCCTTCTCCTCCTCCCCCTACTTCTCCCTAACAGAAACAAGTAAATAAATCTTAAAGAGGTGCTGGCGGAGACTGTGGGAAGGAGATAAGTGAAAAAATCTGGAGTATTTATTTTCTTGGTCAAATTGACAGGACTTGATGGTGGGAAAGGGAGAAAAGTCAAGCATGATTCTTCAATGTTTTATTTGAACAAGTGGCAATGCCAAATACTAAGGTCAAGGGCACCTAGGGACTCAGTTGGTTAAGAGTCTGCCTTCAGCTCAGGTCATGATCCTGGAGTCCAGGGTTTGAGCCCCGAGTCGGGCTCCCTGCTTGGCGCGGAGTCTGCTTCCCCCTCTGCCTCTAATCCCGCTTGTGCTCGCTCCTGCTCACTCTCTCGCTCACTCTCTCAAATAAATAAATAAACTCTTTAAAGTAAAAAAAAATAAACAAAATACTAAGGTCAAGATGACTAGCGAAGGGTCTGTTGATGGGGTTTGGTTTTGGATATGCAAAGTTGGAGATGCCCATTAAACATATGAGTGGGGTTGCTGCGAGGCAGGTGGATATGTGAGTCTGGGGCTCAGAGGAGAGGCTGGGGCTGGCAATGTACATTTGGGAGTCATTAGCATATAGATGATATTTAAAGGCACGGGATGGAATGAGATGGCCCAGGGAGCATGCGTGCTTGGAGAACAGATGAAGACCCAAGACTGAGCCCTGGGGCTCCTACATGTAGGGAGCTTGGGGAAATGTGGAGGACCCAGCACAGGATCCAAAAGGGAGTGTTAGTGAGGTGAGAGAAGAAATAGGCGAGTGTGGGGAGGGATCATAGAGCGATGTGGGCACCACTGGCTGCGACCCAGTGAGTATGGAGTACAGCAGTGGTGTCCAGGGTTCCCAGTTCTGTGGGTGGAGCAGGTCTAGCAGAGGCTGCACTGGGGAGGAAGCATGCAAGGGCACTGAGGGTGAGTGTAGCCTTGGAGACAAGCAGGATCAGGAGCAAAGAGCAAACCAAGAAACTAAACTATACGAAGAGGAGAGGAAGGAGCCTGTGGCTCTGAGGGAAGGGGGGGGGTCCCAAACCCGCCCCCCCGGCCCCCGCCGAATCAATTGTGTATATTCATGGGGCAGGATAATCATATGCAGTTTATCAGGCCAACCAGGCCAGTTTGCCATGCTCAAGTGAGTTCCAGCTTTTCCTCTTCCTCCAGGAAGCATTCCTTGATAACTCTAGTCCATGGAGTTGCCTCTCCTCCTGGCCCTCTAGTGGACATCCTGTCTAGACCATGCCCTTGGCAGGTGAACCCGTCAGGAATTCCCAACCTGAATGGCCTAGATGCGTGGGGCATGGCAATCAAATATGAGGTGTGTCTTGAGTAATTTGTTACCAAAAAGTATTAAATGCTGAAGTATGGGTTCTGGTTTTTATTTTGTAAATCAGACCCGAATCCAGGGTATCCCTGTATTAACATGACTTTCAATCAGTTCTTTTCCAATATGAGTTCCAGAAGAGGGAAGAAGAGATGGGATTACAGCCAGGATACTTGTTTACAAGGGACCTGCCTTGTGCCAGGTCCTGAGCTGGGCCCTGGGCATAAAGCGGCAAACAGTCCAGATAATGTCCCTACTCTCCTGGAATTTATTTAATGAGAAGGGAAGCAAATCAACCCAAAGCCTAGCTTGCCCATGACACTTAGAGTGAGCGACGGATACCATACCAGCTGAGGCATTACAAATTAATGCGGTGGTTTCCCTCCCTCACCCCCTCCCTTTTTTTGTTTCATTAATTCATGGAAGGGTGTGGTAAACATGAACATCTTCTGTAATATGCATCTGCCCAGCTGAAAAGGGGCTGAGAATCCCTGGATTAGACTAAATCTAGCCATTTGCCCTGTTGCAATTTGTGCTGAGCTCTGTTCCCATTCATTCAAAACATCCTAACAGATGGGTGAAGAAATTGCTGTAGGATCCCAGAAGTGTGAGTAAATGATTCCATCTGGAGAGGTCAGGGAAGAGGTCACAGAGGAGACGGCTTTTGAACTCTCTTTTGAAGTATGAACAGCAGTGGTGCCAGGGGTAAAAAGCAGAAGTGTACACATTTCTATGCTTAGAAGGTGAGGCTCAAATGCTCTCAGCTTTTCCTTCCTTGAGGATCTAAGCAAAGTTCCAGGCATGCAGTGATGTCTCAATGCTTATTCCTCGCACTGGTATTTAAATGGGGAACCTGACTTAGCTGATAAGGGGAGAGGGAGCCCTGGAATTGTCTAGACTCTGGGATCTCACACTGGGACATGGCCCTGGGTTCTGTGATGTTGTGGAATTCCTGAAAGACATACCTGGCCTTCCCAGGCAGGTAGAATGGCTTTAGGCCCATAGGTAAGGGGCTAAGATCCAGAGAGGCTCCCTGCTGTGTGGTCCTGGAGATGGAGAGAACACTGGGCCCGTAGAGGCAGTCCCTAAAGGCTGCCAAGGGCTCCTTTTCCTAAGGAAGTGACAGAAGAAGATCTTTATTGTCCTCCAATTGTATCATTTTAATATTTTATTTTTCCAGAGGCAAATCTTTTTTTATTATGCTAAAACATTTAGCCTCCACGCCTGTCATGATCTTTCTAGTCCGTGACAGCCACAAAATTAACATAGTACTTTCCCTAATATCTCTGCTAACATCAGGAGTTCCATCACAGCATCTGTCTTCTTTCTCTTCCAGGTTTGGCTCGACAGCTGGCGGGCCCGTGATGAACAGCCCATATTTTTCCTCCAGTGGGAATGGCATAAATTTTTAGATGATCTTCTCCCTCCTCCTACCTTAGCCCTTGGGTGAGGGCTAAGTGCTCTGGAACTCTGGATTCTGTAATAACGTGGCCTGAGGTTTGGAAAGCCAAGGTTCCAACCAGGTCACAGACAGAAAACAGCAAGACCAGACTCAACTATTGACCAACTTTCTCACACACACAGGCCCTCTCACACACACCACATGCTGCACACCTCACACGCACCTCCCTCATAGACATACTCTCCTGCTCAACCACATATGCACCTGTAGTTAGCTGACATGAGTGATTTTTGTTTTTGTTGTTGTTGGTAAAGTAGAAGTAAGACACTTAATTTTAGAAAGTTTGTATTTTATGATAAAAGTGTGAGCTGCTTGAAATGGAGTGTGCCTGCTTATTTTTGTCATGCTCTGTGTCATCTTCACTGCTCATTTCCCCTATGCATGAGATACAGCATTGTGTCTCATGTTGATGGGAGACAACAGGCTGGAGTCCTCAAGCAGTGCTGCATAAATACGGGACCCTAGGGGTCATAAATGTAAGGGCTAACCTCTTTTCTTTTGTCACCTGCTCACTTCTCAGCATCCCAGTTCCTGTATCACAGGAGTGGACATAAAAGGAAAGCACCCTCCTTGGGGGCTGCTTTATAGGGAAAAAAAATCTCTCTTGGACACAAGTTGGGAAAATGTGACCTGGGAATCAATTCCAAAAACAATCTGGAATGGGGTAGACTATATCCAAAGATTATATATCAATGCCAAGCTCCAGGCCAATCTCAAAACTGTGAGTGATAACACTGCCCTTGGATCTATCTCAACCAACTTTTATCAGTGACTTGAATAAGGCTGTTGAAAGCATCCTGACCACATGTGTGGAGGACACAAATCTGGGGGGAGGAGATTTTATCAACTGGTAATAGCATGTGGTAAGCTCTCTTACACCCATGGCAGGCGTCACTAAGCTGCGGTTCCCTGAGCCTGTACAAAGCCATAGAATTGTTCTCTCCATGGTGGTCCAGGCAGCCATCACTGATCCGGGATGGTCTGTGACATGAAACCCATGTGTCAGCCTTTGACAGATTCTAACAAGATGAAACTAAACAGCAAGTTAATGTAAGACCTACTCTTGGGTCAAAAAAATAAGTTATGCACATAAAAGATGGACTAACACTATCAGTTCTAAGTTGCTCTATTACCAATCCTATTAGTTATCTGAAAGCTCAACCCCACCCTGACTAGTCCAGTCCTGATACCAATGACAGCCTGGAGTCTAGAAATCACTGATGTCTCAGGACCAGCTTTAGTCCTGTGCCCACAGGAGCATTTCTCCTGCCCTCACAGTATGACACCATTGGCCTCACTGATCTTTCCTTCTGGGAACCTGGAAATCAATTTCTCCTCCAAATTCTCTTAGGACTTAGGCCCTCTCTCTTTCTCCGTGGTCTGAGTCAGGGATTCTCCCCAAATTCTTTAGCCCCTGCCCCCAAGGCTATACCCAATTTCTAGTATATTTTATTTATTTTTGATTTCCTTGGCCAAGAGTCTAGATTCTCCATGGTCTCTGGGAGAGCCATTAATCACCTAGGAATTCTGACAAATTCAAGAGCCCTTTTCTTTCCTGAAAGCCTTCCTCATATTGTCTCTCCAGGTATTAGCCACAGGCTGGACCATAGTTTACTACCCTCTCTTGATCTCAGACTGTTTGGAGGCAGGAGGGAGTAAGAGAAAAAGCATTAACTTGCCCTTGGCAAGACCTGGGTTCTAAGCCACATTCTAATGTTGACCTTGAGCAGAGAATTCAATCTCGCTAAGCCTCAGCTTTATTAATGACAATGTTAATAGTTGTGGGGATTAAAAGATAATGTAGACTTAATATAGATTTAATGTCTACTTAATTCAGACTTGTGGTTTTACAATGGTGAAGATGTTTCTGTCCCTCTTCTCTTGAAATTGCCCCCCAAATAGGAGAGAGAGCAAAAAAACCTATACAAACTCCATTCTCAGTGAAACTAGGAGAAGCCAACAATCCCATCCACTATCTACAAAGTTGGAAATGGGATAGGAGAATGGTAAACACCTCAGTGGAGCAAGGGAAGATCGTGTTGAGATGCCTGCTGAAGGAGACAAGAAGCAAACAATTCCTCCTGTAGAGTCCTGAAGGTCTCAGGAGGTGCTGGGTGCTGGACACCATGGAAGGAAGTGGGGCTGGAGAGGGATGAAAGTGAGGAGGTGATGTAGGAGGTAGCCTCTATCCCAGCCTCACAAAGCCAGGGGCCATGGACAGTTATGTAGAAGACTGAGGCATTTTCTCTGGGGAAACTTGGAGACCATACATAAGGATTGTGGAGCTGAGAGTCCAGATGGAAAATAGTTAATAGGAATGGACAATCTCCAACAAGAAAGAAATGAATCAAAACACAGGTAAAGTGAAACCAAAAAGAGAGAGACCATAATATTCTCAGGGAGATAAGATAGTACATTAAAAAAAAAAAGACAATATGCCATATACTTATTTTTAAAAATCAGAACAAGAAAGTGCTTTTGAAATTAAAACAGTGATAGTTGATGTTTTTTAGTGAAGAGAGTTGGAAGCTAACAACAGAAAGATCTCATGGAAAAAAGAACTAAAAAAAGACACAAGGATGGATTATAGGAGATAAAACATGGGAAAATGAGAGGATCAGTCCAGGACACGAGATATCTGCCTAACAAGAGTTCTACGCAGAATAACGAAGATAGAGGGGAGGGTGGTACTAACAGAAAGACACAAGAAAATTTCCCAGATAAAATGGTCCAGACTGGCGCTGAGCAAAATGAATAAAAAAGAAATATCCCAAGTCATATCACTGTAAAATTTCAGAATACCAGTGATAAAGGCAGGATTGTAATAATTTCAGAAAAGCCCAATCACATACACATGTGCAAGAATCAGAATGGCATTGGATTCCTCAACAGTAGCATGGTGAACCTAGAAGATCCCAGGACAAAGTTGTCATCACTTTGATTGGAAATGATTTTTGACCTAGAATTTTAAAACTCAGTTTTTATCATACAGGTAGAAAGGAGTTGGTTTTAGACATGCAAAGTCTCAAAAATATTACCTCTTTCCACACTTGTCAATAAATTAAGGGAGGATGTGCTCCACTAGACAAGTGGGTAAGCCAAAAAAGAGGATCCAGAATCTGGGAAGCAGGTAGCCAATGGAATGTGAGCAGGAGGGAGGCTAAGGAGGCATCTGAGGTGGTGAGAGAGGAAGGTCTCAGCTAAGAACCATGCAGCAGAGCCTGGGAAACCACCGCTACCTGTCCAGACAGCAGCAGGAAGCTGGAGACCTCTAAGAGAGGAGGTATGTCCATGAGGGGTCTGAGGGGCTGGGGAAAAAGAGAACACCAGATTATCCTGACAGAGTTGACCATGTGGAACATTATACTGAGAATTGTTTTATAGCGGTTGGGGGGCTGGGGTGGGGAGACTTAGCTGTAGAGTGAAAAATGAAACAATTTTAACTTGGGAGTGGACAATATTTATGTGGTCATAATAATAAAAAGCTCAATTATAGACTTCACCAAAAATTGTGTTATAACTGTAGTGGAAGGATGGAGGAGAAAAGAGAAGTGTGAATAAAGCTAAAATCCTCACTTAACCATAAGAGGAAGTCACTATGTAATACCTAAAATGGATGATTCCAGAGAGTAGAATTCCCATAATTATCTAGAAATGTGGAGGAAAATCCCAAAATGAAGTCTCAGCCTTGAAACTCCAGGACTTCAGGTTCCCCAAGGCTCCCTCGTGGGGAAGGCACCCCATGGTGCCTTTGTGTTATTCATTCCTCTGTATGACAAGATTTCCATTTGGCACCAACCCCACATCTCCCCCTTCTTCCTTAGTAATAGAATATCTCTTTTCAGATTAGCACATGGCCACCCAGAATATGTGACTTCGTTCTAGCCAAAGGAGATGTAGGCAAAGTGTTTTGTGTGATTTCTGGAGGTCAAAGCTATAGGATGAAGTGGGTAGGTAGAGCAAGAAGATGGAAGGAGAGAGCCTTTAATAGTGGAGGTGCCAGGCCAGCCCTGGCATGAGACACGCCATGTGAGAGGAAAATGCTTATGTGAGACGAAAATGAACACCTTTTAAAAACCACCATTATTTAGGTTTCTTTCCTACATAGCCAAACCTAAACCTAATTCACATACTAAAAAACCACCATTATTTAGGTTTCTTTTCTACATAGCCAAACCTAATCCTAATTCACATACTCAAAAATGAAGTAACACCATTTCTTCAAAAGGGATTTTTTTTTGTCCTACTATTAAGTGTTTTTGAGTTCAGTTAATGTCAACTTTCCACCCATCTACCCACCCATCTATTCCCCATCCATCCATCCATCCATCTATCCATCCATTTACTCAATCACCACTTAGAATTTATTGACTACCTCCCTAGTACATTGGGCATGATCCAGGTGCTGAGATACGTAGTTGGACAATCATATTCTCTGCCATCACAGAGCTAGCTGGCTATAAAGAAAGAAAAATTTCCATCAAGAAGGTTTTCCTTGTCACAGTCATACAACCTAGCAGTTCCCAGAAAGAGGAGAAAATTGACTTAGTGTGGTCAGTCTCATACATGAAATGTATTCACCAGTTGTTCCACTTTACAAGGAGAAAACCAGGCCTAGAGAATGCAAAAGTAGTTGATGTACATTTTAGGGGATTGCATCTTTTTATCAAATGAATGAGACCAAATTTTCACCATCAAGTTAGGGCCCAGCCCAGACAGGAGACAGACACACTTCAGGTATATATTTTTTTAAAGATTTTATTTATTTATTTGACAGACACAGATCACAAGTAGGCAGAGAGGCAGGCAGAGAGAGAGAGAGAGGAGAAAGCAGGTTCCCTGCCGAGCAGAGAGCCCGATGTGGGGCTCGATCCCAGGACCCCAGGACCATGACCTGAGCCGAAGGCAGAGGCTTTAACCCACTGAGCCACCCAGGTGCCCTGACACTTCAGTTATTTTAATAGAATTTGATATAAGTAAATAATTATTAACTATTTAAAAACTTTTTTAAAAAAGAAGGAAAAAAGATTGAAGGTTAACACAGAAATAGCAATTGCAGAAAGCAGAGTGTGGAATTATTAAAACTTGGAAGCCCAGAGGAGCAGCCCTGGAGTTGAAACTCAGACATGTGGGTCTGGGGACCAGGAACTGTTTGGCCAGCATTGGTGTCTGAGTTCAGAGGAAGAGCTCCTTGAGGCAGAAATGCAGACCTCGCAGGAGGAGGCATCAGCTTACTGGTATTGATGTTCTAAGAAGGCACAGCGAGGCTTGTTCTGTAAGTGTTGGGAAAATGGCAACCTAAGTACGTGGTTGCTAATGGAAAACATTGGCATTGCTGGGTGATGTTGACCAGAATTGGAGCCAAACAAGAATGAACAGGCCCTTCTACCTCCTCCAGCCTTGGGGGTCCCTCTATTACTCCTTCTCATAGAGTCTAAGAGATAACTGGCATGCAAAGCAGAAAAGTGGTTTGCAGATCTTCAGGATCTTTTGGAATGTGTTTTGAAGCCAAATAATGACTTAATAACTCAACACCCTGTTATGGACTAAATGTTTGTGACCCCCACAAATTCATATGTTGAAGCCCCAACCCCCAGTGTGATGCTATTTAGAAATAAAGCCTTAGGGAGGTAATTAGGGTTAGTTAGGTAAGGTCATGAAGGGGAGGCTGTCATGATGGGATTAGTGCCTGTCCTTGACACCAGAGAACTTGCTCTTTTTCTCCACATGCACACAAAGAAGAGGTCATATGAGCCCACAGTGAGACTGCAGCTTCCAACCACCCAAAGGAAGAGGCCTCAGAATGAAACCCACCTTGATGGTACCATGAAATTAGGCTTCCCAACCTCTGGATGTCTGAGAAATAGAGATCTGTCATTTAAGCCACCCAGTCTCTAGTGTTTTGTCATGGCAGCCTGAGCAGACTCAGACGTTCCCCAGTGATCTTGACATTGATGAAATGCTCTGAAGTGGTCAGATATATGAGTGACAACCTTAAGATTTAGCTTCTGGGACTCACCTCAACCAGCTCCTTAACACCCTGAGTCCTAGAGAAGGGCATATGGGTGTTCCAAGAGATTAAACTTCCTTGAATAAGACATTTTTGTACACCATTTCTCCAAATCTCCACTCCTCAGAAATCACCCGTTGTCCTTCAGGAATCACCCCAGGAGGCAGGGGGGGTTGGGTGGGGGATGATCAGAAACTATTAATCAACAGACAAGTCGTCTTCTTGCTGCATCATAAAGTCTCAAGGCTTAGCTTCAGCAGTTTATTAAATTACCAGAACACCAAGAAAAATAGCTTTAATAACACATTTCTGACTATCTATTATTTTTTTATAACCCAGAGTGGAGAATTAAAAGGCTCCCTACCATTTAAAATAGCATTTTTAAAATTAAAATGAACATGTTAGAGGGCTCTCTCTCTCTCTCTTTTTTAAACTCAGAACAGAAGCCATTGATTCAGGATGTGATTACTCTAAACCGAAATTTTATGGCTAAGTCTTTGTTTGGTGTAAAGGAAGGAGGCGAAATGGTTTTTCTTGAGAGGTTTAAAACTGTATTAATAAGAATAGGTGGGGGCGCCTGGGTGGCTCAGTGGGTTAAAGCCTCTGCCTTCGGCTCAGGTCATGATCCCAGGGTCCTGGGATTGAGCCCCGCATCGGGCTCTCTGCTCAGCGGGGAGCCTGCTTCCCCCTCTCTCTCTGCCTGCCTCTCTGCCTACTTGTGATCTCTCTCTCTGTCAAATAAATAAATAAAATATTTTAAAAAAATAAGAATAGATGGATGGGCAGGTCACTTTGTCCTTTTACGTGGTTTAGTATTACAAACAACAGTTTTGAGAATTTTGGTGCTAAAGAAGGTGAGAGAGACACCATCTAGGGGACCAGCTGGCCACCCAGCTGGGGCCTCGTGAATGCCCACAGGTTAGGCTGAGCTTTTGAGCTTTGGAAAGTCAAGAGCACTATGAGGGTACTTAGATCTGACCAGATTCATAGGTTGATGTATAAACCCAACTGCAATTTATTTCTAATGAGGGACTTCTCAATAATTTTTTAAACATAATAATGAGTATCTTTTTTATTTTAGAAAAGAAAGGATATAATGGTCTCTTAATTTTATATATTAGGTTCTCCATGTACTTATATCACCATCAATCCACCTCTGGCCTCATCTCACAGACTTTGGGTTGCCCATGGATATGTAGCACTCTGTGTACCAAACCTTCCAGAATCCAACTTGTTTTGTTTTGTTTTGTTTTGTTTTATTAACATATAATGTATTATTTGCTTCAGGGGTACAGGTCAGTGAATCATCAGTCAGTCTTACACAATTCACAGCATTCACCATAACACATACCCTCCCCAATGTCTATCACCAAGTCACTCTATCCCTCCCCTCTATCCCCCAGCAACCCTGTTTGTTTCCTGAGATTAAGAATATCTTATGATTTGTCTCCCTCCCTGATCCCATCTTGTTTCATTTTCTCCCTCCATACCACCCACAACCCCCTGCCCTGTCTCTCAAATTCCCCATATGAGAGATCATATGAAAATTATCTTTCTCTCACTGACTTATTTTGCTTAGCATAATACCCTCTAGTTCCACCCATGTCATTGCAAATGGCAAGATTTTGTGGTTTTTTTATGGCTGCATAGTATTCCATTGTATATATATACCACTCTTCTTTATCCATTCATCTGTTGATGGACATCTAGGTTCTTTCCATAGTTTGGCTATTGTGGACATTGCTGCTATAAATATTTGGGTGCATGCGCCCCCTTCAGATCACTACGTTTGCATCTATAGGTTAAACACCCAATAATGGGGTTACTGTGTTGTAGGGTAGCTCTATTTTCAACTTTTTGAGGAACCTCCATACTGTTCTCCAGAGTGGCTGCACCAGCTTGCATTCCCATCAAATGTATGAGGGTTCCCCTTTTTCTGCATCCTCGCCAACATCTGTCATTTTCTGACTTGTTAATTTTAGCCATTCTGACTGGTGTGAGATGGTATCTCACTGTGGTTTTGATTTGTATTTCCCTGATGCTGAGTGATGTTGAGCACTTTTTCATGTGTCTGTTGGCCATTTGGATGTCTTCTTCACCAAAATATCTGTTCATGTCTTCTGCCCATTTCTTGATTGGATTCTTTGTTATTTGGGTGTTGAGTTTAATAAATTCTTTATAGATTTTGGATACTAGCCCTTTATCTTATGTGTCATTTGCAGATATCTTCTCCCATTCTGTCTGCTGTCTTTTAGTTTTGTTGACTGTTTAATTTGCTGTGCAAAAGCTTTTTTCTTGATGAAGTCCCAATAGTTCATTTTTGACCTTGTTTCCCTCGCCTTTGGTGATGCTTCTAGGAAGAAGTTGCTGCAGCTGAGGTCGAAGAGGTTGCTGCCTGTGCTCTCCTCAAGGATTTTGATGGATTCCTGTCTCACATTGAGGTCTTTCATCCATTTTGAGTCTATTTTTGTGTGTGGAAATGGTCCAGTTTCATTCTTCTGCATGTGTCTGTCCAATTTTCCCAACACCATTTGTTGAAGAGGCTGTCTTTTTTCCATTGGACATTCTTTCCTGCTTTGCTGAAGATCAGTTGACCATAGAGTTGAGGGTCCATTTCTGGGCTTTCTATTCTAGTCCATTGATCTATGTTTCTGTTTTTGTGCTAGTACCATACTGTCTTGATGATGAAAGCTTTGTAATAGAGCTTGAAGTCTGGAATTTTGATGCTGCCACCTTTTTTTTTTTTTTCAACATTTCTCTGGATATCTGAGGTCTTTTCTGGTTCCATAAACATTTTTAGATTGTTTGTTCCATTTCTTTGAAAAAAATTGATGGTATTTTGATAGGGATTGCTTTAAATGTGTAGATTGCTTTAGGTAGCATAGACATTTTCACAATATTTGTTCTTCCAATCCATGAGCATGGAACATTTTTCCATTTCTTTGTGTCTTCTTCAATTTCTTTCATGGGTACTTTATAGTTTTCTGAGTACAGATTCTTTGCCTCTTTGGTTAGGTGTATTCCTAGGTATCTAATGGGTTTTGGTGCAGTTGTAAATGGGATTGACTCTTTAATTTCTCTTTCTTCTATCTTGTTCTCGGTATAGAGAAATGCAACTGATTTCTGTGCATTGATTTTATATCCTGACACTTTACTGAATTCCTGTACAAGTTCTAGCAGATTTGGAGTGGAGTCTTTTGAGTTTTCCACATAAAGTATCATATCATGCAAAGAAGGATAGTTTGACTTCTTCTTTGCCAATTCGGATGCCTTTTATTTCATTTTGTTGTCTGATTGCTGAAGCTAGGACTTCTAATACTATGTTGAACAGCAATGGTGATAGTGGACAGCTCTGCCATGTTCCTGACCTTAGGGGAAAAGCTCTCAGTTTTTACCCATTGAGAATGATATTTGCTGTGGGTTTTTCATAGATGGCTTTGTTGATATTGAGGTATGTATTCTCTATCCCCACACTGTGAAGAGTTTTGGTCAAGAAAGGATGCTGTACTTTGTCAAATGCCTTTTCAGCATATGTTGAGAGTATCATATGGTTCTTGTTCTTTCTTTTATTAATGTATTGTATCACATTGATTGATTTGCAGATGTTGAACCAAGCTCACAGCCCAGAAATAAATCCCACTTGGTCATGGTGAATAATCCTTTTAATGTACTGTTGTATCCTAATGGCTAGTATTTTGGTGAGAATTTTTGCATCCGTATTCATCATACATACATACAGACCATAAAGGTCTGTAATTCTCTTTTTTGATGGGATCTTTGTCTGGTTTTGGGTAAGGTAATGCTGGCTTCATAAAATGAGTTTGGAAGTTTTTCTTCCATTTCTATTTTTTGGAACAGTTTCAGGAGAATAGGTATTAATTCTTCTTTAAATGTTTGGTAGAATTCCCCTGGGAAGCCCATCTGGCCCTGGGCTCTTATTTATTGGGAGATTTTTGATGACTGCTTCAATCTCCTTACTGGTTATGGGTCTGTTGAGGTTTTCTATTTCTTCCTGGTTCAGTTTTGGTAGTTTATATGTCTCTAGGAATGCATCCATTTCTTCCAGATTGTCAACTTTGCTGGTGTATAGTTGCTCATACTATGTTCTTATAGTTGTTTGTATTTCTTTGGTGTTGGTTGTGATCTCTCCTTTTTCATTCATGATTTTATTAATTTGGGTCCTTTCTCTTTTCTTTTTGAGAAGTCTGGCCAGGATGTTATCAATCTTATTAATTCTTTCAAAGAACCAGCTCCTAGTTTCATTGATTTATCCTACTGTTCTCTTTGTCTCTATTTCATTGATTTCTGCTTTGATCTTTATTATTTCTCTTCTGCTGGGTTTAGGCTTTCTCTGCTATTTTTTCTCCAGCTCCTTTAGGTGTATGGTTAGGTTGTGTATTTGAAATCTTGTTTCTTGAGAAAGGTTTGTATTGCTATATACTTTCCTCTCAGGTCTGCCTTTGCTGTGTTCCAAAGATTTTGAACAGTTGTGTTTTCATTTTCATTTGTTTCCATGAATTTTTTTTAAAGATTTTATTTATTTACTTGTCAGAGAGAGAGAGGGAGAGAGAGCAAGCACAGGCAGACAGAATGGCAGGCAGAGGCAGAGGGAGAAGCAGGTTCCCTGATGAGCAAGGAGCCCGACACGGGACTCGATCCCAGGACGCTGGGATCATGACCTGAGCCGAAGGCAGCTGCTTAACCAACTGAGCCACCCAGGCGTCCCTGTTTCCATGAATTTTTTAAATTCTTATTTAACTTCCTGGTTGACCCATTCATTCTTTAGTGGGATGCTCTTTAGCCTCCGTGTATTTGAGTTCTTTCCAACTTTTCTCTTGTGGTTGAGTTCTAGTTTCAAAGCATTGTGATCTGTAAATATTCAGGGAATGATCCCAATCTTCTGGTACTGGTTGAGAGCTAATTTTGACCCAGGATGTGATCTACTCTGGAGAAAGTTCCATGTGCACTAGAAAAGGATGTGTATTCTGTTGCTTTGGGATGGAATGTTCTGAATAGATCTGTGATGTCCATCTGGTCCAGTGTGTCATTTAAAGCCTTTATTTCCTTGTTGATCTTTTGTTTAGATGATCTGTCCATTTTTGTGAAGGGTGTGTTAAAGTCCCCTACTATTATTGTCAATGTGTTTCTTTGATTTTGTTATTAAGTGGTTTATATAATTTGCTGCTCCCATGTTAGGGGCATAGATACTTAAAATTGTTAGGTTTTATTGTTGGATAGACCCTTTAAGTATGATATAGTGTCCTTCCTCATCTCTTATTATAGTTTTGGGTTAAAATCTAACTTATCTGATATAAGCATTGCCACCCCAGCTTTCTTTTGATGTCCATTAGCATGGTATACTGTTTTCCACCTCCTCACTTTAAGTCTGGAGGTGTCTTTGGGTCTAAAATGAATTTCATGCAAACAGCATATCGATGGGTCTTGTTTTTTTTTTTTCTTTTTTTTAATCCATTCTGATACCCTGTGTCTTTTGATTGAGGCATTTAGCCCATTTACATTCAGGGTAACTATTGAAAGATATGAATTTAGTGTCATTGTATTGACTGTAAGGTGACTATTACTGTATACTGTCTCTGTTCCTTTCTGGTCTGTTACTTCTAGGCTCTCTCTTTGCTTAGAGGACCCCTTTCAATATTTCCTGTAGGGCTGTTTTGGTGTTTGCAAATTCTTTTAGTTTTTGTTTGTCCAGGAAGCTTTTTATCTCTCCTTCTATTTTCAATGACAGCCTAGATGGATATAATATTCTTGGCTGCATATTTTTCTCGTTTAGTATTCTGAATATAGCACACCAGTCATTTCTGGCCTTCCGGGTCTCTGTGGATAGATCTGCTCGCAATCTAATATTTCTACCATTATATGTTATCGACCTTTTGTCCTGAGCTGCTTTCAGGATTTTCTCTTTGTCACTGAGACTTGTAAGTTTTACTATTAGATGATAGGGTGTTGACCTATTTTTATTGATTTTTGAGGGGGTTCTCTGTGCCTCCTGGATTTTGATGCTTGTTCCCATTGCTGAATTAGGGAAATTTTCTGCTATAATTTGCTCCAATATACCTTATTCCCCTATCTTTTTTCTTCTTCTTCTGAGATCCTAACCACTCTAATATTATTTTGTCTTATGGTATCACTTTTCTCTTGAATTCTCCCCTTGGGTTCCAGTAGTTGTTTATCTCTTTTTTTCTCAGCTTCTTTATTTGCCATGATTTGGCTTTCTATATCACTAATTCTCTCTTCTGTCTCATTTATCCTAGCAGTAAGAGCCTCCATTTTTTATTGCACCTCATTAATAGCTTTTTTATTTCAACTTGGTTAGATTTTAGTTGTTTTGTTTCCCCAGAAAGGGATTCTCTAGTATCTTCCATGCTTTTGCAAGCCCAGCTAGCACCTTGATAATCATCATTCTAAACTCTAGTTCTGACATCTTACTAATGTCTGTATTGATTAGGTCCCTAGGCATCAGTACTGCCTCTTGTTCTTTTTTTTTTTTTTTTTGAGGTGAGTTTTCCCACCTTGTCATTTTATGCAGATAAGAATAGATGAATGAGAGAACAAAATACTAAAAGGGTAGAAATGACTCCAGAAAAATGTACACTAATCAAATCAGAAGAGACCCAAAACTGGGGGGGAGAAGAAAGTAGGAAAAAAATTATTAAAAAAAATCTGTATCTATATCTTTATATATAGATGTATATATTGGACTGGTGACTAGAGAAGAGCCACACACTTGACTTTGGGTGTATTTTGGTCTACTAAAAGAAACTGCCTCCCAAAACTTTAAAGGAAAAAAAACTTATATATACAAAAATAAGGATAAACATGATAAAGGGATGGAATATGACTGTAAAGATGAAAATTAGAAAAGATTCTAAAAATCTTTGATAAAATAAGTTGGTTGAAAAAAGAAAAAAAAAGAGGAAAGAATGTGATCAGACTGGAGGCTAGAACAAAGCCATTCACTAGATTTAGGGTATATTTTGATCTGTTGGAAGAAACTGTATCCCAAAATTTTAAAGAAAGAAAAACCTATATGTATACAAAAAATAAAGTTAAATACAATGAAAGGACAGAATATGACTATTAACAATGAAAATCTAAAAAAGATTTTTTAAAAGGCATTGCTAAGATAAAAAAATTAAAATAAGAAAGAAGAAAAATTTTTTTAAAAGTATAAGAAAAAATAGATTTAAAAAATTTAACTTTTAAAGACTAAAGAATCATGAATTCTATGTGATATATTCCCATAGCTCTGAAGTTTTGCAGTTCTCATTGATTGGTGAACTTGGTCTTGGCTGGATGTTCTTGCTGATCTTCTGGGGGTTGGGCCTGTTGCAGTGATTCTCAAATGTCTTTGTCCGAGGCAGAATTGCACCACCCTTGTCAGGGGCCAGGCTGAGTAGTCTGCACAGTTTTGGTCTCAGTGGCTTTTGTTCCCTGAACGCTTTCTGTAGAGTTTTGGAGGACAGGAATGAAGATGGTGACCTCCCAATCACTGGCCATAGAAGCTGAGAGCTTGGAGCCCCTTCCTCAGTGTGCCCTCAGAGAGAAGCAGTCAATATCTCCCATCTTCCTGGTCTGTAGCTATGCTCCATGCTCACCCAGGCTGTGACTGAGGATTTCTATTTCTGGCACACAGTCCGTTTGGAGTCTCTAAACCCATCCAATTCCTGCTGTGTGCTCCTGCATCCCCCTTCCCAGAGAAGGAAGGTGAGTATCCCCGAATCTGACACTTGTGGGGAAACTGCTTAAAGAGCAGTGGCCCAACTGTGCCCTGGATCATGGTTTAAGGTAACCCCAAGCTGAGAGTCCCCTCCTTAGCTCCGTCTCTGCAGCTGGCTTCCCTGCTCTGATGCCTGGGGGCCCTGCCACAGTCAGATACCCCTAGTCTTTCTGTGAGCTCACGGGTCCTGAGACCACACTGTCCCTGCAAGGGCTCCACCCCCGGCTTAGCCTCTGGAGCAACATCCCTCAGTGGAGCAGACTTCTAAAAGTTCTGATTTTGTGCTCTGCTGCTCCACTGCTGCCAGGAGCCCCCCCCCCCCATAGTCTATCTTCCTATTCTTTCAGATTCACTTCTCCCCAATTCCTACCTTATGGAAAATGGTTGCTTTTCTGTTTCTAGAATTGCTGCTCTTCTTCTCTTTGATCTCCTGTTGAGTTTGTAGGTGTTCAGAATGGTTTGATAAGTATCTAGCTGAGCTCCTAGGACACGATGATGTTTAGGTCTCCTACTCGTCTACCATCTTGCTCCTCCAACTCTTCTCAGTAATTTTTGATAATCATTTATTGAGCTCCAAGTATGAAACAGGCAATGTGCTATGAAGCAAAGATAAAATTATAAACTAGCCACAGTCCACCCACTCAAAGAGCTTATAGGGTGGGTCCTGGGAGGGTGGAAAATACAGATAAGTATCATACAACCTGCTTCTGCAATAGTAGAACATAGCAGTGTAGATACGGAAGCCTGTACTGTTAGTTTTCCATTGCTGTGTAAGAAATTACTCCAAAATGTAGTGGCTTAAAAACAATACTTAATGATTCATAGTTTCTGTGGGTCAGGCTCTTGGGGGTGGTTCAGCTAGTTCTCTGCTTCAGGGTCTCTGATAGCCTGCAGTCCAAGTGTCTGCTGGGGTAACTGCCATCGAAGGCCCAACTGGGGAGGGGGATCCACTTGCAAAGTGAATACTCATGCGTTTGTGGCAAGACTGGCTATTGGTTAGAGGCCCTTCTTTGGTTTCTTGCCACATGGGCCTCTCTATAGATCATCACAATATGGCATCAAACAAGCAAAAATGCAAGACAAAGTGACAGAAAAATTGCAAACTTTTTACAATGAACTTGACCATGGAAGTGGCATCCCATCACTTCAGCCATATTTTCTTCATTAGAAGTGAGTTACAAGGTCCAGGCCACACCCAAGAGTAAGGGGTTCACAGAGGCCAGGGATCTTCCTAGAACAATGAAGCCAATAAAGCAGAGTAGTTAATAGTTATTCTAGAATCACTTTGCCTGAATTCAAAGCCTGGATTCAGCACCTACTATCTTTTCTAAAGAGACTTTTCTAAAGAGACTCTTCTTTTAAATAAAGGTGTTCCATTGAACACATATTTATTGAATACCTACTATGTGTCAACTATTGTTGAAGGAGATGAAGATGAGTAACAAAACAGAAGTCCCTGCTCTCATGGGATTTTTAGTTTAGTGAAGGAAGAAATTAACATTGCTGCCTACACCAGTGACACCTGAGTGGAGGCCAGAAGGAGGGGAGGGAATGACCTGCAGAGACCTGGGGAAGAGGGCATTGCAGACAGAGAGGGTGATGGAAGCAAGGAATAATAACAGTACCTACCTCATATAGTGTTGTCAAAGTAGGGTAAAGTACACGCTCTAGCCAGGGGTGGTAAGGGCTATGCAGAAAAGTAAAGCAGATTAAGGCATGAAGAATGGGACAGTGAGCTATTCTTACTATATATTTTTTTCTTTTGGTAAATTTTACTTTGAAATGATTTCAAATATACAGAAAAGTTGTAAAAAGAGTACAAGGGGCTCCCATAGCCTTTCACTCAGGTCCTCTAGCAGTTAACATTTTACTACTTTTACTCCTTCCTTCCTTCCTTCCTTCCCTCCCTCCCTCCCTCCTTCCTTCCTCTTTCTTTCTTTCTTTCATTCCTTCCTTCTTTCCTTCATTCTTCCTTCCTTCTTTCCTCCTTCCCTCCCTTTCTTTCTTTTTTCTTTCTTTCTTTCTTTCTTTCTTTCTTTCTTTCTTTCTTTCTTTCTTTCTTTCCTTCTTTCCTTTCTCCATCCCTACCTTCCTTCCTCCTTTCTTTCCTTCTTTCTGAGAGAGCGAGAGAGAGAGAGAGAGAGAGATGTACAGAGCCCAACACAGGGCTCAATCTCTCAACCCTGAGATCATGACCTGAGCCAAAATCAGGAGTCTGACGTTTAATGGACTGAGCCACCCAGAGGCTCCTGCTCCATCATTATTATTTTTTAATTTATTTCCAGAACCATTCAGAATAGTAAGTTGCAGATATGATGCCTCTTTACCCCTAACCACTTCAATATATAGTTTCTAAGAGCAAGATTATATTTTTTTTTACACAGCCACAGTACAATGATCAAAATCAGGAAATTAACTTAATACTGTTATCTATTCCATAGGTCTTATTAAAAGTTTAACATTTGTAGCAATAATGTCCTTTATACTTAAAAAAAAAAAAAAAGAAAAGAAAAGAAGAAAAGCAAGCTTCTCTTTTCTAGTCCAGGACCCAATCCAGGATCACATGTCCCACTTAGTTGTCACGTCTCTTTAATCTCCTTTAATCAAGAATAGCTGCTCAGGTTTTCTGGTTTTGACATTTTTGGAGAATACAGCCTAGTTATTTTGTAGTCTGACTCCTCAATTTGGGCAAATCTGGCACAGAAGTAACTTGCTCTCAGTGCATCATATTAAGAGGCACAAGAGGTAGCTTTGTGCCATTACTGGTGATATTAACTCAATCATTTAGTTAAGGTGGTGTTTGTCAGCTTTGTCCATCATAAAGTCACTAATTTTTCTTCTATTTTTTTCCTTTTTTTCTTTTTTTAAAATTTCTCTTCAGCATAACAGAATTCATTGTTTATTCACCACACCCAGTGCTCCATGCAAGACGTGCCCTCCATAATACTCACCACCTGGCTCCCCCCAACATCCCACCCCCAGCCCCTTCAAAACCCTCAGATTGTTTTTCAGAGTCCATAGTCTCCCATGGTTCATCTCCCCCTCCAATTTCCCTCAACTCCCTTCTCCTCTCCATCTCCCTATGTCCTCTTTGTTATTTGTTATGCTCCACAAATAAGTGAAACCATATGATAATTGGCTCTCTCTGCTTGACTTATTTCACTCAGCATAATCTCTTCCAGTCCTGTCCATGTTGCTACAAAAGTTGGGTATTCATCCTTTCTGATGGAGGCATAATACTCCATGGTGTATATGGACCACATCTTCCTTATCCATTTGTCCATTGAAGGGCATCTTGGTTTTTCCACAGTTTGGCGACTGTGGCCATTGCTGCTATAAACATTGGGGTACAGATGGCCCTTCTTTTCACTCCATCTGTATCTTTGGGGTAAATACCCAGTAGTGCCATTGCAGGGTCATAGGGAAGCTCTATTTTTAATTTCTTTAAGGAATCTCCACACTGTTCTCCAAAGTGGCTGCACCAACTTGCATTCCCACCAACAGTGCAAGAGGGTTCCCCTTTCTCCACATTCTCTCCAACACACGTTGTTTCCTGTCTTGCTAATTTTGGCCATTCTAACTGGTGTAAGGTGGTATCTCAATGTGGTTTTAATTTGAATCTCCCTAATGGCTAGTGATGATGAACATTTTTTCATGTGTCTGATAGCCATTCGTATGTCTTCACTCAAGAAGTGTTTGTTCATGGGACGCCTGGGTGGCTCAGTTGGTTAAGCAGCTGCCTTCGGCTCAGGTCATGATCCCAGCATCCTGGGATCGAGTCCCACGTCGGGCTCCTTGCTTGTCAGGGAGCCTGCTTC
The DNA here is from genome assembly GCF_002288905.1 of Enhydra lutris kenyoni. Taxonomy (NCBI): domain Eukaryota; kingdom Metazoa; phylum Chordata; class Mammalia; order Carnivora; family Mustelidae; genus Enhydra; species Enhydra lutris. Next base: position 5,760,935 of record NW_019154093.1, read on the forward strand.
TCCCTCTGCCTCTGCCTGCCATTCTGTCTGCCTGTGCTTGCTCTCTCTCCCTCTCTCTCTCTGACAAATAAATAAATAAAATCTTTAAAAAAAAAAAAAAAGAAGTGTTTGTTCATGTCTTCTGCCCATTTTTTGACATGATTATCTGTTTTGTGTGTGTTGAGTTTGAGAAGTTCTTTATAGAGCTTGGATATCAGTCCTTTGTCTGTACTGTCATTTGCAAGTATCTTCTCCCATTCCAGGGGTTGCCTCTTTGTTTTGTTGACTGTTTCCTTTGCTGTGCAGAAGCTTTTGATTTTGATGGAGTCCCAAAAGTTCATTTTAGCTTTTGTTTCCTTTGCCTTTGGAGACATATCTTGAAAGAAGTTGTTGTGGCTGATATCGAAGAGGTTACTGCCTATGTTCTCCTCTAGGATTCTGATGGATTCCTGTCTCACATTGAGGTCTTTTATCCATTTCAAGTTTATCTTTGTGTACAGTGAAAGAGAATGGTTGAGTTTCATTCTTCTACATATAGCTGTCCAATTTTCCCAGCACCATTTATTGAAGAGACTGTCTTTTTTCCACTGTATATTTTTTCCTGCTTTGTTGAAGATTTTTTGACCATATAGTTGAGGGTCCATATCTGGGCTCTCTACTCTGTTCCACTGGTCTATGTGTCTGTTTTTGTGCCAGTACCATGCCGTCTTGGTGATCACAGCTTTGTAGTAAAGCTTGAAATCAGGTAATATGATGCCCCCGGTTTTGTTTTTCTTTTTCAACATTTCTTTAGCAATTCAGGGGTTTCTTCTGATTCCATACAAATTTTAGGATTATTTGCTCCAGCTCTTTGAAAAATACTGGTGGAATTTTTATTGGAATGGCATTGAAAGTATAGATTGCTCTAGGCAGTATAGACATTTTTAACAAAGTTTATTCTTCTATAATTTATAAATATTTTGTGGGAAGATATCCTGAGCCTATGGAATTATCTTGCTCCTCATTGAGATCTACTCACAAGTTTTAGCATCACTGATGATTCTTACCCAAATCAATCACTAATATGATGGTTGCCAAGTGGTAGTTTTCTCATTCCACCATTTCTTCTGCATTCATTAGTGATTATTCCACTGTGAACTGTTTTTAGATGGGGTCATCAGGAAAGGCTTCTCTGAGGAGGTGACATTTGAGTGGAGACCAGAAAGAAGTGAAGGAATGAACAGGAAGTTTATCTGGAAGATCTTAGACAGATGGAAATCTAAGTGCAAAGCATAAAAACAATGCCAACCTCAGACAGCTGTTGTGAAAAGCAAATACAACTCTGAATGTAAAGTGTGGTGCACAGTTTTTAGAAATTACTCATTAAGAGGAAAATATTGTCATTTGACACCTAAGCTGAGACCTAACAGTAAGAGGGCTGGGGTAGCCAAGTTTAAAGGGGGTTGGGGAGAGTGGGGACACCCACACGTAATGGGCAGAATTCTAAGATGATCCCCCAAGGATCCCCACCCTTGTGTAAACCTCTCTCTCTCTCATGGTGGGAGGTACCTATGAATATGATGGGACACTACTTCCATGATTAGTTTATATTACACAACACCCATGAGGAAGGAAGGGAGATGATCTTTGGTGAGCCTGACATATTCACCTGGGCCCTTAAAAGGCATGAGACCCTTCCTGGAGAAAGAGATCAAAGTCAGAGAGATTCAAAGTATGTGGGGGATCTGATGTGTGACAAGTTCTTGACTACTGGCTTCGAAGATGGTTCACATGACAAGGACAGGAGACAGGTTTCTCACTGCCAAACGTGCACCCCAATCCCCCAGACAATCAGCAAGGATCTTAAATGTGCTAACAACGCAAATGAACTTGGAAGAGGAGCCCTGAGGTCCCGATGAGCATGCAGTCAGCTGACTCCTTGATTATGGACTCATGAGAATCTAAGCAGAGAATCCAGGCATGGTGTGCCTAGACTTCTGACCTGTGGAAATCATGAGATAATAAATGGGTGTTGTTCTAAGTTGCTGTGTTTGTAGTGAGTTGTTACACATCGACAAAAACTAACCCACCCAGGAGGGGGTGATGTTAAGAGAGATCTTGAAGAGGCAGAGGTGAGACATTGGTGAGACATTGGTGAACTGCACCAGCTCAGAGCAGCTGAAGCTCAGTGGTGGATAAAGGGGTGTGGTTGTAGAGCTAGGTAGTGTGTTCACCCAGCCGAGGTTTTCAGGTCACCCTAGCTCAACATTTACTGAGGACCTGGGTGCCACACCTTGTGCTGAAACAAGTTGGTGACCTGGAGACACAATTTCTGTTCTCAAGGAGCTCACAGCACAGTGGAGACAATCAATTCAGTGGGTCATCAAAGGCATGTAACTTGGCAGTCCATGAGAACAAGCAAGCCTCCTTCTTGGCTTTGTTCACTTCTGTATCCTGAGCACCTGGAACAGTGCCTCTCGCACATAACAAGTGATAATATCTATTTGTTGAGTTGACTGGAATGGTGGTGATATTTCATCAAAGCCCATGATTTTCAAACAGGGGCAGTTTTACCTCCTGGGCCAAGGTCTGCAGACGTTTTTGGTGACCACAACTGGGGAGGTGCTACCAGAATCTAGGAGGTAGAGGTGGGTGATGCTGCTGAATGCCGTGCAACATACAGGACAGCCCTTCACAACTAAGAGTCTTCTGGCTTAAAATAGCACCAAGGTTGAGAAAACGTGATGTAGACTGAGATCTGAGGAAGCTTTTGTTCTCCCAGCAGAAAAAAACATGTCTCTGTGTGTCCTCTCACTTGGGCAGGATTGGATAAAGAGTGGAATTCCCCTTTGCAGCATCCTCTTGGGATTTGTGAAGTTCAACTTCCTTACATTGCCATGTCTTCCTGTAATAATATCAAGGTCATTGATTTAGACCCAGTGACTTCTTGTGCTCATTCTTCTGCTTTGGTTTGGGAGATAACAAGCCATGTGCTGGTCCGTGTTCAATAACCAGCTCTCAAAAAGATATGGACATACTGTACATATACACATACATTTGCTTAAATTCTACTGACAAAGGATGTGTAGGGCGCAGTTTGCAAATAATACAATATGCAACACTATTTCTTGTAAATTCTCGTAGAACGCTTTCATCGATTGTTGCTGAACAATTGTATCTACAGCCAGCCTAAGGAAGGAACTGGTGAATGGTGACGTGGATATTGGCCCATATTTTCTTTCACGTTAACAAGGAAGATGGAAGTAAAACAGCAAGAGCATGAGGAACTCCATTTGTTCATCAGTGATGTGAGTGACTGCTTTGCTAAACCAGACAATAGTTTTCAAATATTGGAAGAATATTTCCTCAATTTTTGTGCCATTCCCCATGTGACATTTACAGACACGGCAGGCTTTTAAGTTTTATTTGCGTTATTAACTTTCTCCGCATCACTTTCTTACATCTAGACAATCAACAAAACAATAAATCAAGTTGTAATTTGTAATATTTTCTGACTTCCATGGTAAAAACACTCCCACTTTGGCCAATTGCAAGCCACCAGCATGATGTCACTAAACCCTGAGTGGGGAGGAGACAGTAAGTACACCATGCTGAAGTATTTCCACCATACAGACATAATAGAAGCAAATAACCCCAAGAGCAGATTCAGTTCAATCTGTCAGACTTCACTAGGCGGGCGTACAGCACAAATTATATCGAGACCCTAAGAGTGCAGATTCATGCAAACTGTCGCATCCAATGGGTTTAATTCTCAGACAGACTCTACTCAGAAGATGAACTGCCAGCAGAGTTCAAACTATCTCCCAGTTCAGAACAAAGCAAAGCAGTAACTGGAATGCAACTCAAGGGATAGCCCTGGACATGGCTCTTAGTTTAAAAAAGAAACTGTCTGGAGGACAATGCAAAAATATATATATATATTTCTATTAGTTTACTGTGCTGTGGTTCTTTTATCTATTACTTGGTGTCCCCTGTTGTGGACACCAGTGACCATGCCATAATGCCATAATTGCATTGTAAGTACAGTGAGGAATAAGCCGTCCTTTGGAACATGAATGGTGGAGTTTATCTTGCTGCCTGCCTCAGTGTGTGGGGAGATACACTTACCACGAACTTACAGATTTAAAGATGTCCCGTAAGGCAACTTCAGACCAATATTTCTTCCTACGGTTTATTCATTGTTTTATATATTATCTAAATATATGTATATGCTGTGTAATAATCATAATCCAGAAATGAATAAAATACTATATTCTTGGTTTGTTAAAAAAAAAATAACCCCAAGAGCACAGATAGTAGTAAAGTGTAAAATAATTAAGAAGTCAGAGTTCTGAGTATTTGTTATCTTTGTAATAAAATTTATTTAATTCAAAGGTGAGAGAATTTAATTTTTAACAATGTCTGTGCTTAACAACCAGTTTGCAAAATCCAGGAAATTTACCAGTTGACATTTGAGAGTTGGTCTGATCTGGCTCCAACATACCTCTGGTTTACTTAGGGCCTTGTGCTAACAGTCAAATTCACCCGCATTGATACTTCTAACAGATCTACTCACAAAGAGTGATCTTCTTTTCTTTTCTTTTCTTTTAGTTTTTATTTTTTCAGTGTGCCAAGATTCATTGTTACGCACTACACCCATTGCTCCATGCAATACGTGCCCTCCTTAATATCCACCACCAGACTCACGCATCCCCCCACCCCTCCTCCCTCCAAAACCCTCAGTTTGTTTTGCAGAGTCCACAGTCTCTCATGCTTCATCCCCCCTCCAATTTACCCCAGTTCACTTTTTCTTTCTTTCTCCTAATGCTGTCCATGTTATTCCTTATGCTCCACAAGTAGTGAAACCATATGATAATTGACTTTCTATGCTTGACTTATTTCACTCAGCATAATCTCCTCCAGTCCTGTCCATGTTGATACAAAAGTTGGGAGTGTGATCTTCTTTCTAAATTCTGAGGATAGTATGGTGACTACACACACACTGTTGATGTACTGACCACATCATCACAGCCCATCCTGTCTACACCTCATGTCCTATGGCCCTACTGGCCTTATCAGCATAATGGGAAGAAGATATTTGACTTTTAAAAGCTGGTGGAGACTATTGACTTTTCCTTGCCCTGCTTCCTGTGGGGGTTCCCTTCTAAGCAGCAGCAGTGGTGACTAGGACAGGGGTGAGGAGGGGGAATGTACAAATCCCTAATATCTTTTTTTTTAATTTTTTTCAAATCCCTAATTTCTTAACACTGGCGGCCACATGCTTGCGGGAGAGATGTACCTTGCTCAAGACGTTCTCATGCACAGAACCTCAGTATGTTTTTTAAATTAATTACCCCTCAGTGTCATCCCCATATGATGCCATAATCCCTCCAAGCCCCTCCTATTTCTATCCTGTTCCTCTCTGAGGGAGAGCTAGCTTGACTCCAAGTTGTACCACTGTATTTGTAGGGGAATTTTCCACTTCTGGTGTAATTAGCAGGAGGAACAGGGTAGGTCGAGTGGTGGCCACATAGATTAGTCTTTGTGAGGTCCTTTTTTCTGCTTATTTGGAATCTAGCCATGTCCATGCTCAATTCAAACCTGTGGTCTCAAGGAGGTGAACACTTAGCATCCTCTGAGTTGTCCTGCCTACTTTGTCCAATGTCTTAATGAGCTCTTCAGGTTTTCTTGAATTCCCCAACAGAACAGATTTTTTAAATTTTTCAGCTAAACATAAAACAGAAATCATCCCTGAACATACTTAGCGACATAATTATACCTTATCCACTATCAAACCTCTTACCAAATACGTCCAATACCCTTAATTCTTAATCTACAAATTCCCCTCTTCTAACGCAATGCATTTCCCTCTTAGCCAATTTTAGACATTAAGGACATTATTTGCTTTATGGAAAGTATTTATTTATGCTTTTCAACAAACATGAATGAGTGCCAGGCTCTAGGCTAATGGTTGGGGATGTATCAGTGAATAAGAAAGATAAATTTCTTCCCTCCTCTTAGGGAGCTTTTAGTCAGATGGAGGAGAACGACACTGAGCAAACACAGGCAAATACATATGGTTAAAGCAGTGAGAAGTGCCATACAGGCCAAGAATGGGGTCCTATGATAGGGGATATATTTTGTGGAGGGGGGTGAAGGAAGGCATTCCTGAAGGATTAGAAGGATCAAGCCAGAAGAAGAGCTAGGGCACAGTGCAGGCACTGAGGACTGGGAGCCAACACACTGTAGGAAGGAGAATGGGGCCCCAGTGCAGAGGTGGGCTTTATGCTTTGTGGGTGCAGTGTGGTGAGGTGTAAGACTGAGGCAGGGCCAGATGGCAGATGGCACAGTTGGGTAGTCCTAGCTATTACTTTTATTCTAACCCCAATAAACTATTGAAGTCTTTTTTTTTTTTTTTTTTTAAGAGAGGGAAAGAGGAGAGAAGAAGAGGGAGAGAATCTTAAGCAGGTTCCATGCCCAGTACAGAACCTGATGCTGGGCTCCATCTCACAACCCTGAGATCATGACCTGAGCCAAAATCAAGAGTCTGACGCTCAACAAACTGAGCCACCGAGGAACCTCTAAATCATTGAAGTCTTAATGAAAGGCAGTGAGGGCTCCAATCCACTTGTTTAAAAAAATCACTCTGGATGATAGGTGGAAAATGGATCAAGGAACAAGGGCAAACAGGGAGGTGGAATGATAAGAGGCACTTGCAGGTGTGCAGAGGGCAGATAATGGTCCTGTGAACTGTGGCTATTGCAGTGGAGAGGGACAGAAAGGGACAGATTTGAGAAAATATTTAGACAATGGAAATGGTTGAATATGCCAGGGAAATTGACATGTGAGGGGGATGAGTGAATAGTGGGTATTGAGGTTGGAGGTCAGGTCCCTAGCTGGGCAGAAGGAGAGATCAGTCACTGGAAAGACTGCATAGACACCAGCCTGGAAGGACAATGTGTGACACAGAGGAGGAGCAACTGGCCAGAAGTAAGGAGAGAAACAAAACAACCTTTCATAACTCATCAAAAAGTTCCAATTAGACAAAGAGGTAATTTCCTGTTGTTAAAATGTGCCGACTGTTTTGCTTCCCACCCTCCCTGATAACCAACTAGTCCTCAGGTTCACCATCTTTGGTCATTCATTCAATAATTTTGACCAAGTTCAAATACTCCAAGACAGTATTCCCTAAAGTGTCTGTCAGGTAGCCCTGGTGGGTACCCAGTGATTGCGAGTGGCGTGGAAAATGACTTTTCAATGCTGCATGGATACGGCTTCACATCACATCGAATCACACAGTGAGAAAGTAATTTCCTTTTCAATTCTTTCTTAGGCCTTCTGATTACATCAGGGAGAAAGGCTCAGTTTGGTGTTAGTATGTCTTTACGCCTCTCTAACACTTGATAATCTCTCTTTTTAACAAAGAGAGAACAAGGCCACAATCCCAGAGCATTTTTAGCAGGCCACCGTCTCCAGCTAGAATTTAATAACATTGTTTTGTTTTCACTGGAAAAAACTATGTAAGATTACCTCCTCTTTATGGCAAGCAAGATTTGCTTTTCATGGACAGTGCTGATGTAAATATATTTATTTTAAAATGAGACTCTAAGTACCAAAAAAGAGGGGTGGAAAATGAAATAAAAGGAATAAAGCAAGTATCACAGAGGGAGCACAGTGGTCATAGTCTGGAAAACACAGGACCACAGCAAAGTGGACATTTGTCATTCCTGCATCTGCTCGCCCGTCTTGGGGCAACATTTCCTGATGTGCCTTGGTGAATCACTGGCCCCAATTATAAGCCAGGTGCTCACAATAAAGTTGATTTCACTCCTGGACCCTGGGGGCAGCCCTGGGTATCCTATCACCTTGGCCAGCACTTGGATTATTGATGGGCACCTGATCCAACCAGACCAGCTAGGCCCAGAGCTGGGATTTGAACCTAAATAGTTTGGATAGAAGACCTGAAACCACTGCACTCCTCTTCTTCCCATATACTCTGGTTTCGGAGCTGAGTTCTGAGGATGAGTAGCAGAGTTCAGGTAGCGATCGAAGGAGAAGGGGGTGATGTAGTCAGGGACCAGACTGCAGCCAGCCTTGTAGCTTGTGGCAAGAACTCCACTTTGAACTCCATCCTAAGAGCAGTGGGCAACCCTTGAATGGTTTATAGCAGGAAGATGGCAGGGTTTGATTTATATTTTTAAAAGCTCCTGTAGTTTTGGTAAAGTACTTAGCATGGAGTCCATTAGCTAGTAAATGTGACTATTAAACTGGAGAATGTCTAGTGTTTGCTGGGTACAAAACTGGGGCTCAGTAAATATGCATCCCCACCCCCACCCCTCTGCATGTTCCTGAGGCTACTTCTATTAGACAGACCTCCGGGGAAAGTAGAGTCTTAAGTAGGATGTAGCCTTGCCCAAGGGCACTGAAGTTTGGATGGAGCCTGTTAGCAGTGTCCAAAGGCAGGAAGGAAAGGTTAGTGCTCCTGGTACTTTTTAAACTCAGATAATCACTGAATTTCTACAACTGAAAAAAAAAAAAAGTGGGATGTGGCAAATAGAATTTTTAAAAAAGGGGCACCTGGGTGGCTCAGTGGGTTGAAGCCTCTGCCTTCGGCTCATGTCATGATCTCGGTGTCCTGGGATCGAGCCCCACATCGGGCTCTCTGCTCAGCGGGGAGCCTGCTTCCTCTTCTCTCTCTCTGCCTGCCTCTCTGCCTACTTGTGATCTCTCTCTCTGTCAAATAAATAAATAAAAACTGTAAAAAAAAGAATTTTTAAAAAAGAAAGAACATACAGAACCAGTTATTGCTGGTTAAGGAAGAAGGTCTGCCTTCACATAGGTTCCAAGACTCAGAAAAGCACTCCTTTTCTGGGTCAAGGCCAACAGGAAGACAACACACTTGGCCTCCAGGAAACAAGGCTTTTCGGCTTGCCTTCACTGTTTGCACATGGGAATGAATGCACGACTGCTGGAGGAAGATGAGAGTGTAATTGGGAGATAGAAGTAGTCAAAGGAATTCAACTGAGAAATAACATCCTGGCACAAACTTAAGACATAAAAATAAAATCAATTCTATAAGATCCAGAAAGCCTGATTCTTGTGAAGTATCCTCACAGAATCTCAACATAGTTCTGCCCCTCTACCACCCCCACCCCAGTTTTCTAACCCCTCCCCGGACCACACCTATGCTTCAGTCTGGATGGAAAACTGCAGCCTTTCCATCTTTCGCCTGCCTTTGTCCAGAGTGGGCTGCAGCCACCCATCTTGCCACTGCTGGTCCCCTGGACCCAGAGGCCCGCGCGGACCCACCTCACTGAGCAAAGTTGTCCCCGGGTGCCCCCCTCTTCCAGGCCTCACTACCCTGAACTTGGACTGGTTTAACCACCTCCCCTTACACCTGGACTCCCTCTTATGTTAGGGCAATGTGGCTCTCTTTTTAAGAATAGAATCTCAGTTAGTTTCAAAGATGGACAGACAGACTTAGGGTGTTGAGTAGGGGCCAACCAAGCAAGCTTTGGTTCCAGGTTGCTGGGATCTAATTCCTAGCTTCCTGCACTTACCACATGTGCTTTCTTGGATACTTATTTAACCTCTGTGGGCTTTAGTTTTCTCATTCTGGGAATGAATGAATGAATGAATGGAAGAAATAAGAATAATACTACAATGCTACGTCACAGAACTAGGATGTTTATTCAAAGAATTCATGCATGTCGTGAGCTGAGGACAGTTCTTGACTGTTAGCGATCCTCAAGCGTTTGATATTATTTGAAACCTCTTTGCTTACCAGCTGTGAACCCTTGTGCACATGATTTAATGGAGGCCCCAGCTTCAGAAGTACCCTCCTCATCATCCTGCAGCAATGCATTCGTTCCCAGGAGCAGCTGGAGCAGATAACAGGTAGGCCTTGTCACCCTTTGGCCTCAGAATGTTTTTAGTTTTCTTGGCCATGACTCTGGCAATGACCACTCCCCTGTATATAGTGACTTGTGTCATTCATTCTCTTTTCCCCTGTAGGGATCCATCAGTAGTTACACATTCTCACTTCATTTCTTTTGCCTCTTTACATCTTAAACAGGTGGTCAAGTTTCCATGCCTTCCTCCTCCTCTTCCTCCCCCTCCTCCTCCCCCTTCTCCTGCTCCTTCTTCCTCCTCCTCCACTTCCTCCTCCTCCTCCTCCTGCTTCTTCTTCCTCTTCTGATTCTTGTGAAGTCTTCCTCAATACTGAGTTTAGTGTATTCTTCTTCTTCTTCAATACTGAGTTTAGTGTTTAGTGTAAACTTCTTCTTCCTCTTCTTCAATACCGAGTTTAGTGATTTCCGAATGCAAAGCCCAGGACATTTCAAGGATGGGGTTAAGCATAGGATTACAGGAGATAGTCCAGATAGTCTTGAGAATGGCCTCAGTAAATGTCAGAGCTGGAAACCTGGAGCCCTCCTGGACTCCTTCCTCTGGTTCACTTCCGACATCCACTTGTTTTCTACCAATCCTGACTTTTTTCTACTTACTGTTTTTTAAAGATTCAATTTTTAAAAGCACAATTTAGGTTCACAACACAATTGAGAGGAAGATGCAAAGGTTTGCTATATCGCCTCTGCCCCCCAACATGTATTAGCCTCCCAACTATTGACATTCCCCTTCCCAAGTGGTATGTTTGCTACAATTGATGAACCTGCATTGATGCATGCTAATTACCCAAGTCCATAGTTTACATGAGGGTTCACTTTTGGTGTTGTATATTCTATGGGCTCGGATCAATGCATAAGGACATGTATCCAGCACTCTAATATCATACAGAGTATTTTCAGTGCCCTAAAAATCCCTCTATGCTCTGCCTACTCATCCCTCCCCCACAATTCTGACTTTAAAGCCTCATGAAATGCCTCTCTCTTCCATCTTCACCACATCTGTCTGGCTCAGATCACCTGGACTTCTCATTTCATCACTCCAAGAGTCCCTGAACTGGTGGCTCTGTCCCCAGTGGGGCTTCCCTTCCATAACACATCCTGCCTCCTCTCCCCCAGGGGGCAGCCTATGCAACCTTTCCAAACAGGAAACCTGACATGTCCTGCCCTTACTTAAAACTGTCCTGTTTCTCCTCATTCCTTCAGAGAAGGCCCTGACTTCAGTTAGGACCATTCGTCTCCACTGTTAACATTGAAAATGTTCCTAGAGGCCTCCTTGCACCTCAACCCATGACAGCAGTTGAACTAGCAGTAACTGTTATTTGGAAAAATTGCATAATGTGAAAAAATACCATGACTTTCAAATATATCTGAACTTAAAAAAATCATTGTAAAATTTATTTCTATTTTAAAATAATAGCATGTATATTTACAGTATTTATTCATTCAATAGTCACAGGTCAGTGCACATAGGAATTTGAGGACTTCTTCCACATAACTTTGTAACCCAATGTCTCTGGGGGCTCAGAGGTTGAAGATAAATAGCCTAGAAGTTAAGTTCCAAACTTCTTGCACCCTACAGCTCTCCTAAAGGACCTCTGTGCAAGTTTTCTTCCTACACTTATCCAAGCTCCAGCCATGGGGGTCCCTTTGTTTCTCCAGAGCCCACCACAACCTCTCACCCTTTCTCAGAGGGTCTCTGTACCTACTGCCTTCTCTGGTGAATTCTTACTCCTTTTTCAAACCCTATATCAAATGTCACCTCCTCTGATAAGGCCACTAATTTGCTGCACTTTCTTCTGTGTAAAACTCAATTAGCACAAGCTTAATGTGTTGTAATTATATGTTGATATATTTTTCTCTCTCTTTATAAGCTCCCTATGCAAAGATACCTTTTGTTGGCTTATTATCTCTGTCCTATCCATGAAGACAGGTCTTGTGATTGGTTCCTGCTTAATAAGTGTTAGACCAGTGAAAGGATGGAGGAACAGTCTCTGAAGAGATCTGAGCTCATCCATGTCAATAGTTAATGGGAGAGGGCCAACAGGCTGCCCAAGGTAAAGGATGTGCATTTTAATGTAGTCTCAGGGGAGCAGCAAATGATGGGACCACTCATGTAAACCAGGAGGGTGGGTGGCATATGGAAACCATCTTTTCCAGGGAGCCTCATAAGCTCTTCCTTTGTCAGAGGTGATTGTCCACTCTGCCTGTGATTAGGGAAGGGAGCCCAGTGGACTTCTTTTTACCTCCTGGAGAGCTTGTCCCCATGATCCTAACTGCTTCAGGATGGAATGAACATCTGCTGGTGGCGAGCACCCTCATTGTCTATCACTTTTCATTAGGAAGGAGAAAATTCCCCTTGTGGTGGGGATCTGACCTGTACAAGATCTCATCTGCTATCCTAAGTCTTAGCACCTAGAGGAGATACTTGGTAGAGAGAAGAGGCAGATAATATCAACTATATCCACAGGTGATGGAAAATAAGGCAAAGGTTATCTTTCCAGCTGGCTGCTACACTGACTACCTCTCCCACAAAATTTAAATTCAACCTGGAAGCAGAGAGATAAGATCTACTTCTCTCTCCCTGGCTCAGGGTCAAGAGACTTGCATTCAATTCCCCGATTTTAAAAATTTAAACATAAATATTATATTACATAAAAAGAATAATTATAATGTATGCTTATAAAGAAGAAAAGTCTGTGTTACCATCATTTAGCATAAGAGAACATTGCCAATACCTTTTTAATAAATGTTTTATTCAAATTCAGTTTAGTTAACATATAGTGTATTATTAGTTTCAGATGTAGAATTTAGTGATTCCTTAGCTTCATATAATATCCAGTGCTCATTATATCAAGGGCCCTGCTTAATGCCCATCACCCAGTTACCCAATCCCCCAACCTGCGTCTCCTACAGCAACCCCCAGTTTATTTTTTATAGTTAAGAGTCTGTTTTTATCTTCTTTATCCTCTCTGTTTTTATCTTATTTTATTTTTCCTTCCCTTCCCCTATGTTCATCTGTTTTGTTGCTTAAATTCCACATATGAGTGAAATCATATGGTATTTGTCTTTCTCTGACTGACTCATTTCACTTAGTGTAATGCCCTCTTGCTCCATGCACATCATTGCAAATGGCAAGATTTCATCCTTTTTGATGGCTGAGTAATATTTCATTATATATATCATATATATTTATGATATATATATCATCATATAAGATGTGATATATGTATATCACATCTTCTTTATCCATTCATCTATCAATGGGCATCTGGGCTCTTTCCATAGTTGGCTACTGCGGACATTGCTGCTATAAACATTGCAGTGCAAGAACATTGCCAATACTTTTGAATTTTTCTTTATGCCTTGCTACAAACCCGTATCCTTCTGAACCCTTCCAGAGATAACCACCATGTTGCATTTTATGTTTCTCTTTCCCTGATTTTTAAAAATAATTCTTCCAAATAGCATGGAGGACAAGGGGAGTTAGAGAGGAGAAGGGAGTTGGGGGAAATTGGAAGGGAAGGTGAACCATGAGAGACTATGGACTCTGAAAAACAATCTGAGGGGTTTGAAGGGGCAGGGGGTGGGAGGTTGGGGGAACCAGGTGGTGGGTATTAGAGAGGGCACGGATTGCATGGAGCACTGGGTGTGGTGCAAAAACAATGAATACTGTTATGCTGAAAATAAATTAAAAAAAACATTAACTCTTTCAAAAAAATAATAATTCTTCCACATACATAAACACAGAAATGATATACATGTTTATGCATTTTATATATATGGACTCCATTCTGTATGTATTCTTCTGTGACTTTTTTAAAAATCAGCATTGTGCTTAATAGATGTTAACTCATTTTCACTGCTGTGTTACATCCCACTGTATGAATATATGATGATTTTCCTGAAGGTGGATCTGTGGACTGTTTGTAATTAATCACTATTACAAAGATGCAATGAACATTGAGTGCAGATCTTTGTATGGACAAATGTATTCATTTAAGTAAGTAGCTAGAAGTGGAATTGCTGGGTTGTATGTTAAGTGCAGGTTTAACATAAGAAACTTCCAAAATGGGTCACGGGGGTGTCTCAGTCAGTTAAGTGTCTGCCTCAGCTCATGTCATGTTCTCGGGATCCTGGGATCAAGCCCTGCATTAGGCTTTCTGCTCAGTGGGGAATCTGATTCTCTCTCTATCCCTCTGCCTCTCAAATAAATAAATAAATAGGAGAGGAGTCAAGATGGCAGAGAAGTAGCAGGCTGAGACTATATAAGGTAGCAGGAGATCAGCTAGATAACTTATCTAAAGATTGCAAACACCTACAAATCCAACGGGAGATCGAAGAGAAGAAGAACAG
>NW_019154093.1:5800150-5812268 GCF_002288905.1 Enhydra lutris kenyoni
TCAGCCTGCTACTTCTCCGCCATCTTGACTCCTCCCTCCCTTTTATATTTTCTTAATATGGAAGCTTAGATAAGTGATTTGAGACCTTTATTCGTTTTCTAATACAGGCATATAAAGCCATACATTTTTCTTAAAGCACTCTTTTAGCATCATCTCACAAATGTTGATATGTTTTGCTTTTGTTTTCATTCAGTTCAAAATGCTTTTTTAATTTATCTTGTGATTTTCCTTTTTGATATAGATCAGTTAGAAATGTTTGCTTTAATTCCAAATATCCATGGATTTTTCCAGATATATTTTTATTAGTAATTTCTCATTTAAGTTCCTTGTATTCAGAGAATATACTCTATATGATTTCAATTCTTTTAAATTTGTTATTAAACTTTTAAAAAATTTGTTATTTGTGGTTTATCTTGGTGAATACTCCATGTAAACTTAAAAAGAATGTGTGCTCTGAGGTTGTTGCAAAGATTGTTCTATAAATACCAATTACTTCCAGTTTTTTGAAAGCATTATTCATCTATTCAATATCCTTATTGATATCCTGTCTATTCTATTTACGGAAAAAAGCAGTTGAAATCTCCAACTGTAATTGTGGATTCTTCTATTTCTCCTTTCTCTTCTGTAATTTTTCTTTCATGTATTTTGGAGCTCTTTTATTGTGTGTTGTTTAATTTCCATGCATTTATGAATTTTCTTTTTGTAATTCCATTTTGTAATTCCATTCTATTTTCCTTTTGTAATTCTGTTGTGATTGGGAAAGATACTTGAAATTCCTTGCAATCTTCCTAAATTTGTTAAGATATATTTTGTGAACTAGCATGTGATCTATCCTGGAGAATTTTCTGTGAGCACTTGAGAAAAATGTGTGTTCTGCTGCTGTTGGGTTGAATGTTCTGTTTACATCTGTTAGGTCCATTTGGTCTATAGTGTTGTTCAAATCTGCTGTTTCCTTGTCGATTTTCTGTTTAGGTGATCTATCCATTATTGAGAGTGGGGTATCAAAGTCTCCTATTTCTGTTGTATTGTTGTCTATTTCTCCCTTCAGCTCTCTCAATGTTTACTTTATACATTTGGGCCCTCTGATGTTAGATACATAAATATTTATAATCATTATATCTTCCTGTTCAATTGACTCTTTTATCATTATGTAATAACCTTATTTGTCACTTGTGACAGTTTTTGACACAAAGCTTATTTTGCCTGATAATAAGTATAGCCACCCTGTTCTCTTTTGGTTACTAGTTGCATATAATATCTTTTTTCATCCCTTCACTTTCAGCTATATGTGTCCTTAAATCTAAAGTGAGTGTCTTACAGTCAGCATATAAATGGATTTTTTTCATCCATTCACTCTATATCTCTTGTTTGGTGAGCTTAATTCATTAGTGCTTAAAGTCATTACAGATGGATAAGGACTTACTTTTGCCTTGTTCATTGTTTTCTTCCTGTTCTGTAGTTCTTTTGGTTCTCTCTTGCTGTCTTCCTTCATGATTTGATTTTTTTTTTCTTTTTATAGTGATATAGCTGGCTTCTCTGCTTTTTTGTTTTGTTTTGTTTTTGTTTTTAATTTTTTGATTTTTTTGTATCTATTATAGCTTTTTTCTTTGCAGTTACCATGGGGCTTGCTTAAAACTTCTTATAGTTATAACAATCTGTTTTAAGCTGGTAACAATCACATATAAAAACTACACTTTTATGTCCTCCATACTTCATGTTGTTATCAGAATTTACTTCTTTTTACATCATGTATCCATTAACAAATTTTTGTGGCTACCGTTATTTTTAACTTTTTAAAAGTTATTCTTAATATTTCTGTCTTTTAGCTTTTGAACTTGAGTCAAAAGTGATTTATACACCAACATTATAGTATTACATTATTCTGTATTTGTCTATGTATTTACCCTTACTAGTGAGATATATACTTTTGTTTTGTTTAGCTTTATTTCATTTCAACTTGAAAGATTCCCTTTAGCAACTGTAAGGCAGGTGTACTGGTGACAAATTCCCTCAGTTTTTGTTTATCTGGGAAAGTTTTTATCTCTTACATTTTTAAAGGACAGTTTTGCTGGGTGTAATATTTTTGGTTTGCAGTTCTTTTAGCACTTTGACTATATCATTCCACCCCTCTCCTGGCTTCAAGTTTTCTGCTAAGAAATATCCTAATTGTCTTATAAGGGTTCTTTGTATGTAATAAGTTGTTTTTTTTTTTTCTTTCTCCATTCAAAATTCTTTCTTTATCTTTATTGACAATTTAGTTGTAATGTGTCTTGGTGTAGATCTCTTTAGATGCAATTTATCTGGAGACTTTTGGGCTTCATAAGGATCTGGATATCCATGTCCATCCCCAGATTTGGGACATTTTCAGTCATTATTTCTTTAAATTAATTTTCTATTTCTTTCTCTTCTCCTTCTGGGACTCCATAATGCATATGCTGATTTTTTTTTTTTTTTTTTTTTTGTTTTATTATAATCCCCATAACTTTTTTTACTTTTTTTTCTTTTTTTTTTTTTTTTCTTTTTATTCCTTTGGATAATTTCAAATGACTTGTCTTTGAGTTTGCTGATTCTTTTTTCTACTTGATTGAGTCTGTTTTTGAAGCTCTCTATACAGGGTTTTGTTTTTTTTTTTAAGATTTATTTACTTATTTTGGAGAGGTGGGGGAGGCACACACACAGAGAGAATCTCAAGCAGACTCTCCACTAAGCATGGAACCTGATATGGGGCTTGATCTCATTACCCAGATGTCATGACCTGAGCCAAAAACCAAGAGTCAGACACTGAACTGACTGAACCACCCAGGCATGGCTCTATTAAATTTTTTAGTTCAGTCATAATATTCTGCCACTCCCAAAGTTTCTCTTTGACTCTTTCTAATGTTTTCTATCACTTTATTGAACTTCTCATTTCGCTCATGCATTGTTTTCCTGGTTTCATTTAGTTATCTGTATTCTCTTGTAGCTCATTAAGCTTCTTTAAGATGAATATTTTTTAATTCTTTTTCAGTCGGTTACTAGATCTTCATTTCTTTAGTTTCAGCTATTGGGTCAGCTATAGGGTCAGATTGATTTTGACCCTTTCGTGGTGTTATGCTTCCTGAATCTTCATGATTCTTATAGTCGTCTGTTGGTGTCTGAGCATTTGAGGTAGTAGTCACCTTTCCCACTCTTTATAGAATGGCTTTAGTAAGAAAGGCCCTTCATCACTCAGCCTAGTCAGAGATTCTGGGTAGGCCATGTGGCAGAATCCATGGCAGTGGTGGGGGCTGCAGGCCTGGTGTTGGGGTCCACAGGTGGACAGAACTGTGCCATAGTCCACAGGCAGGCTTGTTGTCTCTTTCCTTTGTGGGATACCTCGAGCCAGGGAGATATCTCTTGGTGCACCTTTGTATTGGGTTATGGGAGTGTTGATGTGCATGAATAAAAACTTCTTACACATCACAATGCATCTTATTGCATTTTTGTGGTCCAGTGGGGTGCTATAATTTCTCACCTGGATTCCAGAGCTTTCAGAAAGGTATTTTTATCCATGGATGACTATTAAATTAATGTTTTTGTGGGGAGGCAAGAGCTTGAACTTCTATACCTTCATCTTTCTGATGTCACTCCAAACTTTGCTTTTTAAATCCACTCTGACAATCTATGTCTTATAGTTGGAGTGCATAGACTATTTATGCATAATGTAATTATCAGTATGGTTGGATTTAAATTTGCCATCTTGCAATTTTTTTCTATTTGTCCCATCTGCTCTTTATTTCTTTTTCTTACCTTCTTTCATATTGAGTTCTCTCTCTTATATTTTAGTGTTCCATTTCATTTCCACTTTGGCTTATTAACTATACTTCAGTGTTTTAAAATTTTTTTAGTGAATACCCTGTGATTTATAATATGTTTCTTTAACTTATTAAGTCTGATTTAAGTAATGTATAATGTATTACCCTTTCAACATTGTTGTGGGTTGAATTAGAGCTTACATTGCCTTGAAGAGACTTTTGGTAAAAATATAGATGTTAAAGAAAATTCTGGTGAGAGCTCAGAAAGGAAAGATTTTTGTTGTCTTAGAGAACATGTGTATCATCATAAATAGAATTTTGCTAAAAATATGAATGTTAAAGATGCTTTTGGTTAGTTATCGTACAAAAATGAGAGACATGTTTTTGGAAACTGAAGGAAAGGCAATCCTTGTTATAACATTGCAAAGAATTTGGCTGAATTGTGTTTTTTTTGGATCGAGAACAGAACTTATATGTGATGAATCTGGATATTTAGCTAAGGAGATTTCAAAGCAAAGTGTTGAAGTTTCAGCGTGGTGCTCCTTTATATGAGAGGAAAGAAATAAATTGAAGAAAGAACCGCTAAGCAAAAAGAATACAACATTTGATTGAAGGAATCTCAATTTATCCAAATAACATGCTCTGGAAATGGGGCTGAAAGTGTGGCTGGACAACCATTTGCTAAAGAGACCAAGAATGTAAATGATGGACACAGTGAGCCATTTAAGCATAATCTAAAAATAGAGATAGTGTTATTTAGGAAATATATGTGGAGGACTTTCTTGTCTCATAGCTTGCTCTCCCATTAATTGCACTGAAGGCCAACAAGAATTTTGAGAATTTTATACCAACAGAAACACTGCCAACCTAGACTGTTCTTGTTTTATTTATTTTGATAAAGCAATATCATGTGCATGCAAGTTTAGAATTATTTAATTTTTTGAGTGAATTAAACTTTTATCAGTACAAAATGACTCTTACATCTCAGTAATGCTTTTTGCTTTAAAATATATTTAATCAGATCATACTAATATAGCTATGTCAGCTTTTTTTGGTTTAGTATTTAAATTATGTACATTTTGCATTTCTATGCTTTAATATTTCTCTTTACTTCTATTTGCTTTTTGTCTTGTATCCAGTATAAAAGCAAATTGCTTTTATTCTGGCAACCTTTTTATTTTAACTGGGAAATGTAGTCACTTTATATTTATTGGAATCACTTATAGGGTTGGACTTCATTCTATCATTTTATTTTGTGCTTCCTATTATTCTTGCCCTTTTCTCTAATCTTGTTCCACTCTATTCTACTTTTAGATTAATTAGATCTTCTTTTAGACTGATTCTCTACTAAACTTATCCACCATCTCTCAAGTAATATGGAAGTTACACTCCTATATTTGTTCCTTTAGTGCTACTTTAGACATTTTATTGTGCATATTTAACAGATTAGGCAAAATATATGTTTTCCATCCCACAAATCCAAGGACTCTAGTTATAATTACTCTCCTTCTGTCTCAAGTTTAAAGTTTTTCAATATTTTTACTATCCCAAATTAGACATTATGCTTATGATTATTATTTATACAGTCAATATATACTTGGATGTACCCACACATTAATATATTCCTTTACCAATTCTGGAAAATTCCAAGTTAATATAACTTTGATTATTGCCTCTGCTCTATTCTATTATGAAAAATGGTGAGAGGGGAGGAAAAACTCATGAATATGGGCATAATATCCAATGTAAGGGTCCTCCTCCTGGCATCTTATTTCCAGCAGCAGGGCAAGAAATTTAGACTCCAGGATTGAGGCTCAATCTTGGGGTATAGGAAACTGGTAAGCTAAAAGGACATGGGATAAATGTAGACTGCTGGTCATATTGGAACAACTGCAAGCTGAATAGTCAGAGTAAAAAGATGAGAGACAATATGAGGCTGCAGAGAGAAAAAACATGGTTTTCTGACTTGCCAGTTTCTGTCCCTGACAGTCTCAGCTATGTTCTGTTGCCAGTCCCCATATATTCATTAGCTCACCCAAGCAGAGCTAGCCCAAGTAGATTTTGACTTTGCAACTAAGAGTCCGACTAGAACACTGGAGCCTTACTTTCTGTATCTGTAATATAAGACAATGTTTGCCCAACCAACTTCATAAAACAGAGTGCAATGGTCAGAATCAATGCAAACAAATAACAAAAACAAATGAGTAAGAAAACAAATAACACAAACAAATAAGTAAGAAACCACCTTCACAGCCCCAAACAGAACTAGCTCATCTACAGGAAGCTACCTAATAGGACATGGTGTTTATGGGTAATAGCACATTCCTTTCCTAAAACAGAGGGACCTACCAAGTTTTTCATTATTCCCTTGCAAGAATACTCCCACTCATGTCTGTTAGCTAACTTTTTCTATATATAATTATTACATATGTCAGGTATTCATATTTTGTGAGGCTGTAAGTGGATGGGATTTTTGAAGGGAGCTAACATTTACTAAATACTTTATAATGCAAAGTCTGCTTCTTACATACATGATCTCATTTATTCCATCCTCATAGCAACCCACCAAGATTGAATTAATATGCCTATTTTACAAATAGGAAATCTCAGGCTCATAGAATTGATATGATTTGGAGTCCAAACTTGAGTTTAGGTCAATTTGACCAAAAACCTTATTTTTTCAACTATGAGGGTTAGCTTGGGTGTAGTAATTAGGGAATGTTCCAGAGATGAAAGGCATCAATGGCCTAAACAAGACCATGTACTGGGCCTTAGGCATATCAATCACCTTGCTCCAAAGTCATTACATAACTCTCTCAGCAGAACACTGAATTTAATAGGAATTATTGAAAGGAAGGGCCAGTCTTTTCCTGATCATGGGGAAGGTCACTGAAAAAGGAGACCAGGTAGCTTCTAGAACAGTCCCTTCAATACAGTAGGCATTTAATAAATAAGAAGTTTAAAACTACAGATACCCACAGGGACCAGGCAAGTACTATAAATGAGTGAGGCAGGCTAAATTGTTAGGTAGATGCACATTTGACATTGGGAGATGGTTATGTCCATCTGGAGACTAGAGCTCCTGTCCCAGTTAAAAGGGACAACCATCTTACAGTCACACCATTACTCAACTCTAGCCAACTATTGCCATGTGGCAAAGCAAGCTAACCTTGCTTCATTTTCCAATTTTTCTAGGGTCCAGAAATCTTGATTTTTGAGTAATATCTCCAGATTTTTTTTTTCACATTTCCTGGCACTAGTTGGAGTCTGGTTTGCAAATAGATATTAGTCCTTCTCTGATTTTTTTCTTCTTCCCAGCTCTTTGGGGGAGTCAAAATGATACCAGATGCTACATGCACTACAAGCAAGAAGGGCATTGAGGGAAGAGGGAAAGTCAAGCCCATGTTCCAGAGGATACATGTCACCTCTCAGTTGGGGGGTATTATTGTGATGTTGGCTTCCATTGCAGGTACTAGTTCAGTACAGTTCTTTCTCACATCACCTGTTATTTTGGGGCTCAGAAATGTAGACTAGGGAAGAGAATTGAGCCTGTGTTGTATGTGTTTCCTGTGATTACTTCTATAAGCATTGTATTTTGAGGACATGGTTCCTGGAGGAGAAAGAACATTTATGATTCCTTGAAAACGTGACACGACTGCCAAAATTGCATGAAATCAGTTACAGGAGATGTGAAACTTAAGTCCTGGTTCTATTTGTGCAGCAATGGTGCAAACATTGCAAATTCTTCAGCAAGATGGAAGATAAACATAGTTTTTTCAGAAAGGTTTTCCAGTTGTTCTTCACTACCAGCCTCCCTCTCTACATCTGGATCCCTAGGCTTGAGCCTAAGGGAGAGAGATTCTAAACTAAAAGCTAGATACAAAGGAAAGATGGGCCACTTTGGAGTCATTCTGTCCTGTTGTGGCAGACTGTTTCATTTTACTTAAATATTATCCAAACAAGGAGTATAACTCCCTACCCCCACTGACTTTGGGATCTGTCATGTTACTTGCTTTGGCCAATGTAATATGAGTGAACCCAACATATACTATGTCTGAGCAGAAGTTTTAAATATGTGGTTCATGTCAGCTTCTTGCTCTTCCCCTCTGCCCTGAGAATGTGTGTATCCCAAACAGGGGATACTTTTTCCACTAGTGTCCCGAATAAGAAGATGTAGAGAGCAAAGTAGAACCACAGCTATACTGCAGCTGCCAACATGCAACATAAACACAACGTAAGTGTATGTTGTTTGAAGCCTTGAGATTGGGGGATGTTTGTTATACATCAAAGCTGACAAATATACCAGGCTTTGCTACTTTTGCTGTGTAATCTTCAGAAAGTTGCTATATTTATTCAAACCCAACAGATTCACGGATGCCTACCATAATTCACTGAGGCCTACTATGCAATAGTTCCTGTTTTAGACACTGTTAATCAAAGAGGAATAAGACAAGATCTGCCATGTTAGTGGCAAGATCTGCCACTGTTAATCAAAGAGGAATAAGACAAGATCCTCCCCTACACCATGCTCTCAGTGTAGGGGAAGAGATAGTGAGTTTAGCGCTGTGTTAGGGGCCAATGCAAGGATTGGGAGAAGGACCCCTGACTCAGTAAAATCATGGAAAACTTCCTGGAAATAGGCATGCTAAATCTTGAAGGATAAGTAAGTTCCCCCTCCAAAAAAAGGAGGGAGAGAGCTTTTCTTGCAGAAGCATTCCAGGCAGAGGCTCATGATATTTGCAAACTGAGGACTTGTTAGGATGGGACTGGAAGCAGATGGCTTCTGTGATCCTCCTCCCTCCTTCCCCAATTTCATCCATACACTGAACCTTACTAAGAAAGCTCAGACTCAAGTCCCAACCCAATAATAGTCCCTGGTTTGTGCCTCAGGCTATGTTTAGACATCCAAATGTCTACCGTGAATTGCTTTGGGAGCTAACCTACGAGGACAGTAGCAGCTCTCAGGACTGAATGACCTTGGAGTAACCCTGCTACCATCAGGCAGGAAATGGTAAGGCTAAAATCCAGAGTGCTACTCTCACTGCAGTTGACAAAGAGTGACTGATTGTGAGTGAATAATTTATTTGCATTTCCGCATTGATCAGACCAAATGAAGAGTTCTCTCATCGGAACAGAATGGATTGCCCTCCTTAATCCCAGAGTCTGTCTGGTGGAAGTGAAGCATGGTAGAAAAGTAATATGGAAGGCTTGCTGCTGGGAAATATACTGAGTCCAAACAGGAGAGAGATGAGGGAGGGGTAGAGTAACAGTCCAGCAGAAGAAGATTCCAGTGTGCTAAATCCTGTAGTTAACTTCTCAACAAGTTCAAGATATTTCATTACAGTTCTGACCACATTTGATTATACTCTTTTTTCTTTCCTTCCTTCCTCCTCCCTCCCACACCCTTCCTTCCTTCATTCCTCCCTCACTCTCTCCCTCCTTCTTGCCTTCCTGTCTTTCTTTCTCTTCTCTCTTTCTCTCCCTTCCTTCCTTTCCCTTCCCTTCCTTTCCCTTCCTTTCCTTTCTCTTCTCTCCCTTTTAATTAAAACTAAGAGGAGAGGATTTGAGCCGTGTTTATCCAGACTAATTTTTCTGTTTCTGGTCTGTCATTCTTCTCAGCTAACAACAAGTAGGAACACTTTGTAGCCACTGATAAATTCACCTTGAATCTTGAGTGCATGCTACATGCCAGGCACTGCTATAGGCACTGGGCAGACAACAGAAACAAAACCAAATATCTGCTCATGAAGTTTGTATTCCTCTTGAGAGGCTTTTGGTGTGGAGACTCCTCCAAAGTGACATTGGTTTACATGCCTGCCAAGGTATTGCCCTACAATCCTAGCCCCACCCTAAGTTTCTGGAGTTTCTCTGCACCAAATTAGCTTCATGTGTGTTCTCTCACTAGATCCTGATGGTACTCTGTGAGGTAGCTGTTATTGACTACATCTCAGAGCAAGGATGCTGAAACTCAAAGTCAAAGGATTTCCTTGGAGTAAAGGATACAAAAGGCCAAAGGGGAATTCACTGCTGCTCTGGGGTCTTGTACTTTACATGTCCTCACTTGTCTGATTCCTCCTGCTCTTGGCTGTGAGGCAAAGCCTATGTGGGCTCCCCAGCACAATTGAAAAAGAGTGCCTTCTTAAACCCCACCATATATGACAATATGGATAACCTTGAAAACATTTTGCTAAGTGAAATAAGCCATTACAGAAAGACAAACACTGCATGATTCCACTTATTTGAAGTATCCAAAATAGTCGAACTCATAAAAGCAGAAAGTTGTAAGGGCTTGAGGGGAAGGAGAAATAGGGATTGCCATTCAACAGGTATAAAGTGTCAGTTATTCAAGATAAGTTCTAGGGATCTTCTGTAGAACATCATGTTCATAGTTAGCAATACAGCACTATACACTTAAAAATGTGTTAAGGGAGGAGTCAAGATGGCGGAGAAGTAGCAGGCTGAGATTACTTCAGGTAGCGGGAGATCAGCTAGATAGCTTATCTAAAGATTGCAAACACCTACAAATCCAACGGGAGATCGAAGAGAAGAAGAACAGCAACTCTAGAAACAGAAAATCAACCACTTTCTGAAAGGTAGGACTGGCAGAGAAGTGAATCCAAAGCGACGGGAAGATAGACCACGGGGGGAGGGGCCGGCTCCCAGCAAGCGGCGGAGCAACGGAGCACAAAATCAGGACTTTTAAAAGTCTGTTCCGCTGAGGGACATCGCTCCAGAGGCTTAACCGGAGTGAAGCCCACGCAGGGTCAGCGTGGCCTCAGGTCCCGCAGGGTCACAGAAGGATCGGGGGTGTCTGAGTGTCACAGAGCTTACAGGTATTAGAACGGGGAAGCCGGCTACAGAGACAGAGCCGAGGAGTGAGCTCTAAGCTCGGGGTTACCTTGAACTGGTCGCAGGCTCGGTCAGCTCGGAGCGTGGCCGGAGGTCAGGGTGACGGGAGTAATTGGGCGCTGTTCTCTGAGGGCGCACTGAGAAGTGGGGCCCCGGGCTCTCGTCTCCTCCGGGCTGGAGAACAGGAGGCCGCCATCTTCATTCCCGCCCTCCGGAACTCTAGGGAAAGCGCTCAGGGAACAAAATCTCCTGAAAGCAAACCCGAGCGGATTACTCAGACCGGCCCCAGGTAAGGGTGGTGCAACTCCACCTGGGGCAAAGACACTTGAGAATCACTACAACAGGCCCCTCCCCCAGAAGATCAACAAGAAACCCAGCCAGGACCAAGTTCACCTACCAAGGAGAGCAGGTTCAATACCAAGGAGAGTAGCGGAATGCCAGAGGAGGAGAAAGCAAAGCACAGAACTCATGGCTTTCTCCCCATGATTCTTTAGCCTTGCAGTTAATTTAATTTTTTTTCTCTTTCAATTTTTTTCCTCTTCTGCTAAATTTTTTTAACTTTTACCCTTTTCTTTTTTAACGTTTTTTAACTAGTGTATCTAATATATATATATTTTTCCCTTTTTATATTTTTTCTTTATTGGTTTTCTTTTTTTAATTGTTTCTTTCTTTTTTTTTTTTCTTTCTGAACCTCTTTTTATCCCCTTTCTCCCCCTTCACGATTTGGTGGCTCTTCTGATTTGGCTAAAGCGTATTTTCCTGGGGTTGTTGCCACCCTTTTAGTATTTTACTTGCTCCTTCATATACTCTTATCTGGACAAAATGACAAGGCGGAAAAATTCACCACAAAAAAAAGAACAAGAGGCAGTACCAAAGGCTAGGGACCTAATCAATACAGACATTGGTAATATGTCAGATCTAAAGTTCAGAATGACCATTCTCAAGGTTCTAGCCAGGCTAGAAAAAGGCATGGAAGATATTAGAGAAACCTTCTCGGGAGATATAAAAGCCCTTTCTGGAGAAATAAAAGAACTAAAATCGAACCAAGTTGAAATCAAAAAAGCTATTAAAGAGGTGCAATCAAAAATGGACGCTCTCACTGCTAGGATAAATGAGGCAGAAGAAAGAATTAGCGATATAGAAGACCAAATAACAGAGAATAAAGAAGCTGAGCAAAAGAGGGACAAACAGCTACTGGACCATGAGGGGAGAATTCAAGAGATAAGTGACACCATAAGATGAAACAACATTAGAATAATTGGGATTCCAGAAGAAGAGGAAACAGAATGGGGAGCAGAAGGTATATTGGAGAGAATTATTGGAGAGAATTTCCCCAATATGGCAAAGGGAACAAGCATCAAAATCCAGGAGGTTCAGAGAACCCCCCTCAAAATCAATAAGAATAGGTCCACACCCCGTCACCTAATAGTAAAATTTACAAGTCTTAGTGACAAAGAGAAGATCCTGAAAGCAGCCCGGGAAAAGAAGTCTGTAAC
>NW_019154093.1:5817268-5864414 GCF_002288905.1 Enhydra lutris kenyoni
CCTCCAGATTTAAAGTGAGGGGGTGGAAAAGAATTTACCATGCTAATGGACATCAGAAGAAAGCAGGAGTGGCAATCCTGATATCAGATCAATTAGATTTTAAGCCAAACACTATACTAAGAGATGAGGAAGGACACTATATCATACTCAAAGGAACTGTCCGACAAGAAGATCTAACAATTTTAAATATCTATGCCCCTAATGTGGGAGCAGCCAACTATATAAACCAATTAATAACAAAATCAAAGAAACACATCGACAATAATACAATAATAGTAGGGGACTTTAACACTCCCCTCACTGAAATGGACAGATCATCCAAGCAAAAGATCAACAAGGAAATCAAGGCCTTAAATGACACACTGGACCAGATGGACATCACAGATATATTCAGAACATTTCATCCCAAAGCAAGAGAATACACATTCTTCTCTAGCGCACATGGAACATTCTCCAGAATAGATCACACCCTAGGTCCTAAATCACGTCTCAACTGGTATCAAAAGACTGGGATCATTCCCTGCATATTTGCAGACCACAGTGCTCTGAAGCTAGAACTAAATCACAAGAGGAAATTTGGAAAGAACCCAAATACATGGAGACTAAACAGCATCCTTCTAAAGAATGAATGGGTCAACCAGGAAATTAAAGAAGAATTGAAAAAATTCATGGAAACAAATGATAATGAAAACACAACGGCTCAGAATCTGTGGGACACAACAAAGGCAGTCCTGAGAGGAAAATATATAGCGGTCCAAGCCTTTCTCAAGAAACAAGAAAGGTCTCAGGTACACAACCTAACCCTACACCTAAAGGAGCTGGAGAAAGAACAAGAAAGAAACCCTAAACCCAGCAGGAGAAGAGAAATCATAAAGATCAGAGCAGAAATCAATGAAATAGAAACCAAAAAAACAATAGAACAAATCAATGAAACTAGGAGCTGGTTCTTTGAAAGAATTAATAAGATTGATAAACCCCTGGCCAGACTTATCAAAAAGAAAAGAGAAAGGACCCAAATAAATAAAATCATGAATGAAAGAGGAGAGATCACAACTAACACCAAAGAAATACAGAGAATTATAAGAACATACTATGAGCAACTCTACGCCAACAAATTTGACAATCTGGAAGAAATGGATGCATTCCTAGAGACATATAAACTACCACAACTGAACCAGGAAGAAATAGAAAGCCTGAACAGACCCATAACCAGTAAGGAGATTGAAACAGTCATCAAAAATCTCCAAACAAACAAAAGCCTAGGGCCAGATGGCTTCCCGGGGGAATTCTACCAAACATTTAAAGAAGAACTAATTCCTATTCTCCTGAAACTGTTCCAAAAAATAGAAATGAAAGGAAAACTTCCAAACTCATTTTATGAGGCCAGCATCACCTTGATCCCAAAACCAGACAAGGATCCCATCAAAAAAGAGAACTACAGACCAATATCCTTGATGAACACAGATGCGAAAATTCTCACCAAAATACTAGCCAATAGGATTCAACAGTACATTAAAAGGATTATTCACCACGACCAAGTGGGATTTATTCCAGGGCTGCAAGGTTGGTTCAACATCTGCAAATCAATCAATGTGATACAACACATTAATAAAAGAAAGAACAAGAACCATATGATACTCTCCATAGATGCTGAAAAACCATTTGACAAAGTACAGCATCCCTTCCTGATCAAAACTCTTCAAAGTGTAGGGATAGAGGGCACGTACCTCAATATTATCAAAGCCATCTATGAAAAACCCACCACAAATATCATTCTCAATGGAGAAAAACTGAAAGCTTTTCCGCTAAGGTCAGGAACACGGCAGGGATGTCCGTTATCACCACTGCTATTCAACATAGTACTAGAAGTCCTAGCCTCAGCAATCAGACAACAAAAGGAAATTAAAAGCATCCAAATTGGCAAAGAAGAAGTCAAACTATCACTCTTTGCAGATGATATGATACTATATGTGGAAAACCCAAAAGACTCCACTCCAAAACTGCTAGAACTTGTACAGGAATTCAGTAAAGTGTCAGGATATAAAATCAATGCCCAGAAATCAGTTGCATTTCTCTACACCAACAACAAGACAGAAGAAAGAGAAATTAAGGAGTCAATCCCATTTACAATTGCACCCAAAACTATAAGATACCTAGGAATAAACCTAACCAAAGAGACTAAGAATCTATACACAGAAAACTATAAAGTACTCATGAAAGAAATTGAGGAAGACACAAAGAAATGGAAAAATGTTCCATGCTCCTGGATTGGAAGAATAAATATTGTGAAAATGTCTATGCTACCTAAAGCAATCTACACATTTAATGCAATTCCTACCAAAGTACCATCCATTTTTTTCAAAGAAATGGAACAAATAATCCTAAAATTTATATGGAACCAGAAAAGACCTCGAATAGCCAAAGGAATATTGAAAAAGAAAGCCAAAGTTGGTGGCATCACAATTCCGGACTTCAAGCTCTATTACAAAGCTGTCATCATCAAGACAGCATGGTACTGGCACAAAAACAGACACATCGATCAATGGAACAGAATAGAGAGCCCAGAAATAGACCCTCAACTCTATGGTCAACTAATCTTCGACAAAGCAGGAAAGAATGTCCAATGGAAAAAGGACAGCCTCTTCAATAAATGGTGTTGGGAAAATTGGACAGCCACATGCAGAAAAATGAAATTGGATCATTTCCTTACACCACACACGAAAATAGACTCAAAATGGATGAAGGACCTCAATGTGAGAAAGGAATCCATCAAAATCCTTGAGGAGAACACAGGCAGCAACCTCTTCGACCTCAGCCACAGCAACATCTTCCTAGGAACATCGCCAAAGGCAAGGGAAGCAAGGGCAAAAATGAACTATTGGGATTTTATCAAGATCAAAAGCTTTTGCACAGCAAAGGAAACAGTTAACAAAACCAAAAGACAACTGACAGAATGGGAGAAGATATTTGCAAATGACATATCGGATAAAGGGCTAGTGTCCAAAATCTATAAAGAACTTAGCAAACTCAACACCCAAAGAACAAATAATCCAATCAAGTAATGGGCAGAGGACATGAACAGACATTTCTGCAAAGAAGACATCCAGATGGCCAACAGACACATGAAAAAGTGCTCCACATCACTCGGCATCAGGGAAATACAAATCAAAACCACAATGAGATACCACCTCACACCAGTCAGAATGGCTAAAATTAACAAGTCAGGAAATGACAGATGCTGGCGAGGATGCGGAGAAAGGGGAACCCTCCTACACTGTTGGTTGGAATGCAAGCTGGTGCAACCACTCTGGAAAACAGCATGGAGGGTCCTCAAAATGTTGAAAATAGAGCTACCCTATGACCCAGCAATTGCACTGCTGGGTATTTACCCTAAAGATACAAATGTAGTGATCCGAAGGGGCACGTGCACCCGAATGTTTATAGCAGCAATGTCTACAATAGCCAAACTATGGAAAGAACCTAGATGTCCATCAATAGACGAATGGGTAAAGAAGATGTGGTATATATACACAATGGAATACTATGCAGCCATCAAAAGAAATGAAATCTTGCCATTTGCGACGACGTGGATGGAACTAGAGGGTATCATGCTTAGCGAAATAAGTCAATCGGAGAAAGACAACTATCACATGATCTCCCTGATATGAGGGAGAGGAGATGCAACATGGGGGGTTAAGGGGGTAGGAGAAGAGTAAATGAAACAAGATGGGATTGGGAGGGAGACAAACCATAAGTGACTCAATCTCACAAAACAAACTGAGGGTTGATGGGGGGAGGGGGATTGGGAGAGGGGGAGTGGGGTTATGGACATTGGGGAGGGTATGTGCTATGGTGAGTGCTGTGAAGTGTGTAAACCTGGCGATTCACAGACCTGTACCCCTGGGGATAAAAATATCTTATATGTTTATAAAAAATAAAATTTAAAAAAGAAAATGGGAAAAGCAAAAAGAAAAAAAAAAAAACCTAATAAAAGCTAACCTTCCCTTTGTCTCTTTAGACTTGCCTAGGTATTTCCATGGTTGATTTGTCCTGAATTACAGTTCTGCTGCTATTCTCAAATAAACTCATTTTGCTGATTAAAAAAAAAATGTGTTAAGAGGTAAATCTCATGTTCACTGTTCCTATCACACACACACGCACACACACATACACAGTCCCTTCTTTCCTTCTATGAGGTGGAAATTTGAGCCAAGTAATTAAGACCAAAAACCCTGATTGGTTACGAGAAGGAAAAGGACAGAATGTCCACTGGCTTCCCCCCACCCCATCCCATATGGTGTGGGGTGAGGTTACTCATTCAACCAGCCAGAATTATTTACTGATCCTTCTGTGCCAGGTACTCACAGGGAGATCAGCAGAGCAGACTGACAAGATTTCTTTCTTCCTGGAGATTGGACTCTGCTAGAGAAGGCAACAATAAACAACCACACAAACATTCAAAATGATCCTTTCAGACAAAGATAAGGGCTGTGTGGCTGGGTTTTAAATATGGCGGGCTCCATGACCTGGCTGCATGTGAACTGAGACTTGAAGGGTGACAATAGGCCAATTATGCCCAGAAATGGACCAAAGGTGATGCAGGCAGGCAGGGGGTGGGAAATGGCAAGTAGGAGGCTAAAGAGAGTTTGCTGGATTTAAGGAAAAGAAAGGAGACCAGAGTAGAAGGAGCACTATGAACAGGGAGAGTGTTATAGGAGAGGGATTTTCATAGATGGTATTTTTTTTTTTCTGCACATCTCTGCATACCTTAAGAAGCTGTGTTGTTGTTGTTGTTTTTTTTCTCAGAAGGCAGAAGAGTTTTTAGGAGAGTCAGGGCCCTCTGTCATCCCTCTATCTCCTCATTATCAGCCTGTCCCTGCAATCCAGGAGCTGCAAAATAGTTGCAGGGCCACAAAGTGGAAGAAGGTGACATTAGCTGGAGACTAATGCCATTGCTCCCCTGAGCTAATCCCACCACTACCACTGTCAGCTTCTTGTGTAGAGGAAAGGCATTCAATGAGCTTGGGCACACAGTCCTCCAGATGGGTGTGGACGTATTACAGTCAGGTGGGGGAACCTGATGGCCCAACCCAGGGGTCAATAAACTACAGCCCACAGTCCAACTCTAGCCAACTGGTTGTTTTCATAAGTGAAGCTTTATTGGCACCTGTTTATTTACAGATTTTCTATGACTCATTTCAAGCCACAACAGCAGAGATGAGTCATTGTAACAGAGTCTATTTGGCCCCCAAAGCTGAAATATTTACTCTATGGCCCTTTCAGAAGTTTGCTGAGTTCTGATTCAACAAATTAGTACTGGAAGCTTACCTGAAGTGCTTGGTGGTCACTTCCCTCTATTGTTGCTTTGGCATCCCTGTCCTAGACCAGCTCCCTGAACAAAGCTTCTTGTCCCTCCAGCAGACTCTGGAGTCTGGTGGTTATAGGAACCACCCTAGGAAACATCCCCAAACAAGATATCCTAGGACCAGCTGCACAGTCTCATGACTTAGGATTAGAAGATATTGTAGGAACTGGAAAATCCTCCAGGATCCAGCACTAATTAACAACACCAGGTCATTTAGTATGGCTCATTTTCCCCAAAAGCAAGAGTGTGTCCAGTGCTCTGCTGTGATGGTGACTGGAGCACGTTCTTATCTCAGCTTCTTCCTGTGTTTCTGCCCACTTCCATTGCTGTTATCTATTGTCCAATCTCCTTCTGGTGTTACTACCCCCATTAGAGAGATTTGGATTGGTCTTGTGAGAGGACATTGTTCTTTGAGTAGAACTTTCTGGAGCTAGACTAAGTCAAGCCTGTAGCTTGTCTTCCCCTTGGCTCAGGAGCACTCCTGTGGTTGCATCAGCTGAGGTGTTGGTGAAGATGAGCATGTAGCATGAGCAGGACAGCTTTTGTGGAAGCTTCCATTATAAGAGAATGATGGGCATTCCTGTTTGGAGACTGCATCTGCACTGTCTTTTGATGAATATTGACCCGAGTATCATTCCCTTTGGGAGTGGGGGAGGGGTGAAGCAGTCTTCAGAGCTCCCATAATCAGTGCTAAGAGTCTGTAGGACACTGTCACCAGCTAAATATTCACTCCCCAGTGACCACATTTCTCACTAGGACCTGAGGCAGAGGTGGCTGAACAGAGAAACATCTTTCACTTGATTTGCCCGGGAGACTCTCTGCTTCCTCCTATACTTTTTCTCAGTGGGGGCATTGCTATCCACAGCATTTCTACCTAAGTCAGTTTCTCCATGAAGGTCACCAGCTATGCAGAGAGCTCTGTTCTCTCCACTCCCCAAAATCTTCAGGGAAGCATGAAAAATTCAGTCGTTTGCTCATTCAGACTTTCCAGTTGTCTGACATTGGGCAAGAGATACATGATGCTGACGTATGGCATTTTCTACCTTCCACCCACGTGTTTGACATTGTGCAGATGTAGGATTGATTTGTTTTATTAATGAAACAGTGATGAAATAGCACTGGAGAGACTTTTGACATGTCACACATAATTCCATTGTTCTAAAATAACAACCATTTCCACTTTTGCATATTTTCTTCCTGGTTTGGTTCATCTCAAACACACACAAACACACACACACACACACACACACACACACACACACACATATATATATCTATATATATATAGAGAGTATATGTATACATGAAATATATATATATACACACATATATCACAGTGTTTCCACTTAATCTGCTTCTTTCTTTTTTTAATTTTAATTTTATTTTTTAAAATTTCTTTTCAGTGTTCCAGAATTCATTGTTTATGCACCACACCCAGTGCTCCATGCAACATGTGCTCTCCATAATACCCACAACCAGGCTCACCCAGCCCCCCACCCCCCTTCCCTCCAAAACCCTCAGTTTATTTCTCAGAGTCCACAGTCTCTCATGGTTCATCTCCCCCTCCAATTTCCCCCAACTCCCTTCTCCTTTCCATCTCCCCATGTCCTCCGTGTTATTCCTTATGCTCCACAAGTAAGCGAAACCATATGATAATTGGCTCTCTCTGCTTGACTTATTTCACTCAGCATAATCTCTTCCAGTCCCATCCATGTTGATACAAAAGTTGGGTATTCATCCTTTCTGATGGAGGCATAATACTCTATAGTATATATGGACCACATTTTCTTTATCCATTCGTCCATTGAAGGCCCTCTAGGTTCTTTCCACAGTTTGACTATTATGACCATTGCTCCTATGAACATTGGGGTATAGATGGCCCTTCTTTTCACTACATCTGTATCTTTGGGGTAAATACCCAGTAGTGCAATTGCAGGGTCATTGGGAAGCTCTATTTCTAATTTCTTAAGGAATCTCTACACTGTTCTCCAAAGTGGCTGCACCAACTTGCATTCCCACCAACAGAATAAGAGGGTTCCCCTTTCTCCACATCCTCTCCAACTTTTGCAGTTTCCTGTCCTGTTAATTTTGGCCATTCTAACTGGTGTAAGGTGATATCTCAATGAGGTTTTGACTTGAATCTCCCTGATGGCTAGTGATGATGAACATTTTTTCATGTGTCTGTTAGCCATTTGTATGTCTTCATTGGAGAAGTGTCTGTTCATTTCTTCTGCCCATTTTTTAACACGATTATCTCTTTTGGGTATGTTGAGTTTGAGGAGTTCTTTATAGATCCTGGATATCAACCTTTTGTCTGTACTGTCATTTGCAAATATCTTCTCCCATTCCGTGGGTTGCCTCTTTGTTTTGTTGACTGTTTCCTTTGCTGTGCAGAAGCTTTTGATCTTGGTGAAGTCCCAAAAGTTCATTTTCACTTTTGTTTCCTTTGCCTTTGGAGACATATCTTGAAAGAAGTTGCTGTGGCTGATGTCGAAGAGGTTACTGCCTATGTTCTCCTCTAGGATTCTGACGCATCACATTGAGGTCGTAAGAGAATGGTCATGTTTAATTCTTCTACACATAGCTGTCCAATTTTCCCGGCACCATTTATTGAAGAGACTGTCTTTTTTCCACTGTATATTTTTTCCTGACACAAAAAGATTGAAGACCATACCATGCTCATGGATCGGAAGAATAAATATTGTTAAAATGTCTACTGCCTAGAGCAATTTATACTTTCAATGCCATTCCAATCAAAATTCCACCAGCATTTTTCAAAGAGCTGGAACAAACAATCCTAAAATTTGTGTGGAACCAGAAGAGACCCTGAATTGCTAAGGAAATGTTAAAAAATAAAAACAAAACTGGGGGCATCACATTGCCTGATTTTAAGCTTTACTACAAAGCTGTGATCACCAAGACAGCATGATACTGGCACAAAAACAGACATATAGACCAGTAGAACAGAGTAGAGAGCCCAGATATGGACCCTCAACTATATGGTCAAATAATCTTCGACAAAGCAGGAAAAAAGATACAGTGGAAAAAAGATAGTCTCTTTCTTTCTTTTCTTTCTTTTTTTTTTAAGATTTTACTTATTTATTTATTAGAGAGAGAGATAGAGAATGAGAGATAGAGAGCATGAAAGGAGGAAGGTCAGAGGGAGAAGCAGACTCCCTGCTAAGCAGGGAGCCCAATATTGGACTCGATCCCTGGACTCCAGGATCATGACCTGAGCCGAAGGCAGTCATGTTAATCATAACATGGTAACTCATGTTAACCAACTGAGCCACCCAGGCGCCCTAATTTGCTTATTTCATCTCTTATTTCATCATATGTATTCTTTCTCTGTTTCCACATTATCTTTTAATTATTCATCTTAATGATTTCATAATAGACCTTTGGAGTGGATATACCATTTCCTTAGTGTAGTGATTAAGAACATGGTCTTAACTATGAAGCCTCAGCTTCTACATCTACAAAATGGAATCAATATTAATCACTCAGGGATGTTGTTAAAATGACATAATATTTTGGGGCGCCTGGGTGGCTCAGTGGGTTAAAGCCTCTGCCTTCGGCTCAGGTCATGATCCCAGGGTCCTGGGATCGAGCCCCACATCGGGCTGTCTGCTCCGCAGGGAGGCTGCTTCCTCTTCTCTCTCTCTCTGCCTACCTCTCTGCCTACTTGTGATCTCTGTCTGTCAAATAAATAAATAAAATCTTTTAAAAAAATGACATAATATTTTATAAGTATGTTATAATATATTATATACATCAGTCAACATAGGCTGTTATTTTGTGGTAATAAGCAAACCCCAAGTCTCAGTTAAGTAAAGCAAATTTTATTCTTTCCTCATGTTACATATGCATCATGGGTTAACTGGTGATGGGAAAGGGTTGGTGTTACTATGGTTCTGTTCATGGCAGTTACTTAGGGACTCAAACTGATGAAGAATTATCTTAACAGAATAACCTGGCCTCACCCACCAACAATAGAGAGCAGAGGTAAATCTTACCTTGCGTCTTAGGGACAACTAGAAAACTTTGATAGTTTTCACAACATATAATTAAAATGGAATGACACATGTAAAGTTCTTAGCACAGTGTCCCAGGAACGTGACAGCATTCAGTAAGGACAGACACTACCATTATTGTTATTAATTTTCTGTTATTGTGTTTTTTCAATTTTTTTTTTTTTTGCAATTATAGGTAGTGTTTCAATGAACATCTTTAGGCAGAAGTTTGTTCTCTAAGATTAATCCTCAAGAGCAATATTGAGTGCCTGAGCTTTGGGATCAGGTGATGGAGGAGTCAGCTTCCAGCTCTGAAACTTACTCGTTGAGGAGCCAAAGCCAGAAGGTGTATGAAACCAGCAAAGAGGAAATCACTGTTTTGGTTTTGCTTCCTAATCTGATTTCGATTTCTCTCCTGTAACACCGTATCTCCCATTTGTGGTGCTTAAAGATTTCTAATTTATATTCTTAGGTACTAGTCAGACATGATGAATTTTTCATGTTTCAAATAGTATACCACCCCCTCTATTTCTACAGTTTAATTTCCATCTTGAGTTGTTAGTGTAGACAAATGACTCTGACTGGTGTGTGGTCTGGACCTTGCTGAGTCCTCACTGACTGCGTGGATGGGAGGTCTGTCAGCCGGTGATGTCTTTCACCAGAGCTGAGGCAGTTTAAGGAACTGCTGTGGTCGAGAGAGCAGTGGTGCATGCCTTTGACCCTGCCTGTGGTCTGGTCTAGCCAGAGAGGCCCTGGGTTACGACGTGGCCAGTTTGCCTTTTGAGGGATTTGCTTCTGACTTTGGACAAGCTACTTAACAAATACCTGCCTTCTTTTTGCCTTGGTAAAATGGACACAGTACCATCTTGGTATCCAGTAGATGCTCACAAACTAGATTTCCTTGCCTGAAGGCAAACTGTTTTTATAGCTTTTACCAAGCATAGTTGCATTAAAAAGAGGATGATTGTAGATTGCCTATTAAATATTTAGATCAATGGTTCACAGCCCTCAACATAGATCAGAATCACCTGGAGGAACCTAAAAACACTGATGTTTGAATCCCACCCCGAGGGACTCTGATTTAATTGGGCTGGAGGGTGGCCTGGCCGCTGGGATTTTTAAAAGCTCCCTAGGTGATTCTAATATTCAGCCAAGTTGGAGAACCGTTGACTAGACCAGGGGTTCTCAAACTTGAACGTGCTGCAGAATTCTCTGGAGGGCTTGTTAAAACCCAGATTGCAGGGATCCACTTCCAGAGTCTCTGATTCAGTGTTTCACAGATGTGGGGTAGAGCCCTGGAATTTGGATTTCTAACAAGTTCCCAGGTGGTGCTGATGCTGCTGGTCCAGGCTCCCACCCAGAGAGCCGCTGCTGG
This sequence comes from Enhydra lutris kenyoni, assembly GCF_002288905.1. Taxonomy (NCBI): domain Eukaryota; kingdom Metazoa; phylum Chordata; class Mammalia; order Carnivora; family Mustelidae; genus Enhydra; species Enhydra lutris. Next base: position 5,828,022 of record NW_019154093.1, read on the forward strand.
ATGTTACCACGTGCTCTCTGTGCATTCCCCTGCTGTGAGGGGCTCTGAAGGGGTAAACTAGGGGAGGCATTTCAGAGGCAGGAGAATGGAAAGAGGGTCTGAGACCTGAGAGTTGCGGGACTCCTTCCTGAAATGCAGTTGTTATAGGCAGCCTGGTCCACAGCCTTTTCCTTTGAGAAGTTAGCAGCTGGCTGGAGGGCTATGGCCGGGCTTGGCTCAGTGAGCTCATGCCACCAGCCCCCCCGGGGAAACTGGAGACATCAGTCTCCCTCCTTCCATTACCTCCATTAGCACGGTTATTTGTGTCAATTCCTCTTCCTGGCTGCTCAGGATATAAAGTGCTGACTGTGGAGCCACACTTGATATCTGAAACTTCCAGGGCAGAAAGGAGGGATATGATAGTCTGTGACCCAGGGGACCAGAGCGGCACGTGGCAGAGATGGGGGTGGTGGTGCAGGGCAGGAGAAGAATCTGGCCAGAGTCAATCATTCTGGGCCAAAGTATCCCCAAATGAACTAGCCTTGAGATACCTGAGCAATTTGAGAACAGAGCAGCGGACTTATTTCTCTATTATTATCCAGACAAATGTAGTGATGCGGGGGTGGTGTATGTGGTGGTGGGTAGGATGAGGTGGGGAGAAATGGCAGAGAACGATAGGCATAGAAATGTAATATTTTTGCATATTATCTGAGTGGTGTGTATATTCTGTGGCATAGCTGGGGATAATTTAATCATCTTGAATTTACGGAGGGAAAATGCTCAGTCCTATAGACCTTCTGCTTTGGCAGACAAAAGCATCTCAGAATGAATAGTAATAGCTAACACTTACACAGCACTGACTCCGTGCCAGGCGCTGTGCTAAGCGCCTCACACAGATTCACTCATTTCATCCTCTCATCAACCCTTGGAGGTGGGACTATTATTATTCCTGTTGTATGGGTAAGGAAACTGAGGCATGGCAAAGTCAAGTGACTTGCTCAAGGTCAGTCAGCTAATAGGGACTGGAAGCCAGTCACTTTGGCCCTAGAGTCCATGCGCTTAGTCCTGGAGGGGCTGCTTGTTCGGGGTCCTGGCACTAACTCAGGACATGCATTCTGAGTTCTCTTGAAGTCCGTGGTCAGGTTCTGTGGGCCAAGAGCAGAGACGTGGCTCCCTCGTGGCCCAGCCACTATAAGATCATATGTGTTGCCTAAATCTTCCTCCCTCCTAGGACTCTTTTTTCTTGAAGTTCCTCATGTAAAGTGACACCTGGTCTGTTTTGGGCAAGGGAGCAGAACTTTGGCCCAAGAAGACAGAGTTAACTTCATTGCGTCCCCTTTCCTGTGTCCAGTCCCTCCACCCACTGGGTGTTAATGATGCCTGAAGCCCCCATCATCATGCCTCCCCCGATGTGCCTCACTCATCCCTTCCCAAAGCAGCTTCTCCTCTTGGTTCCAGACACCCCACCACACCCTCAAATAAATTCAATGGATGCATTGCTAAAGGGAGAGAACAGTACCTTCATTTTTTCCCCAAGCTTCCAACCACCTCGAGTACAAATCCACTCTCCTTCCACCTATCATGTTTACTTTCTCCTTCTTCAGTCCTGCAGTCATTTCTACTTGGAGGACACAGAATGGACCAGGTGCATGGGTCCACCTCTGATATTAACCCTGAAACTGTTGACAAATCAAACAGTATTGTTAGTGTTATGAGCAATGACTGTGATGTCAGGCCGACCCGGGTTCAAATCCTGGCTCTGCCATTTTTGGACATGGGGCAAGTGACTAAATCTCTCCACATCTCTTGTCCCTGTTCTATACAATGGGGACTATAATTCTGATCTTGCAGGGTTACTAGGAGGATAGCATGGCCACATGCTTGTGAAGTGGTCAGTACTGTGCCTGGCACAAAGGACAAGCTTTCAATTATGGTAATTATGATAGCTTTTATTGTGATTACTCTCCTCCCTGGCCTTGGTTTCCTCGGGGTTGGACTGCTTTCTTTCCCATGGCCTTCCCAGCTCTGACATCCTCTGACTCATTGACATCCTTCTTGTTTCAGGTTTTTTATTAGATTTCTACGATTGTCTCATCTCTCTCCCTCTCTCTCCCTTATCACCACCCTCCATGAAAAATGAAACTTCCTTTCCTTTGTACTCAGGCCATTGCCCCATCATCTCTTCCCGGGGCTGGGGGAGGGGTGTCGAATAACCCAAGCCATCCAGCCCCCCCTGAGTACCACCACCGCTTTGAGTCAGATTACGTTGGATTTATAAGGCACCAGAGGAGTAGGTAGTTGATATGAATAACCATTACATTGGGGAGGACTTTTTCTTCTCCCTCTGACTGATGACAGCTAAATTACTGCTAAATATAGGCCCTGAATTTGCATGAATCTGCAGCTTGCTACAGCCAGGCTGGGGGTTTTATTGACAGCCACGGCACTGGAGGCAGGCAGGCACCTGCTGCAGTACACCTCTTCCACAGGAAGCTCAGAGTCAGGCAGAGCACACTCTTCCCTCACCTCCTCTCCAAGGCAGGCACCTTTCTCTCCAAGCCTCCAGGCTTATAGGATCTAAGGGAAGAGCCTGGGCTTTGGGTTAGAATCCCAGATCTGCCATCTAGCTGATCCTGAGCAAATTACTTCACCATTCCCCAGCCCTCCCCCTGCCTGTTTCCTCATTGGTCCAGTGGGATAATAATAGCACCATTGTGATGAGCATAACATAACATAGACCTGTTGAATCACCATGTTGTGCGCCTGAAATTAATGTAACGCTGTGTGTCAACTGTACTCAAAAAATTTTAAGAATCTCCTAGTACGGCTAATTATCTCAAAGAAAGAGAAATTTGGAAATTGGCTGTTCCAAGTTTTGATCTTGCCATGCGAGCATGTTTGCTTTTTTGTCCTGAGGTTATGGATTCAATACCCAAGATGGCAGCTCCAGGCATCAAATCATATCACAATCAAATTCAAGGCAGAAAGAAGGGGGCAGTCTTTTTTGTCACTTCTCTTTTTATCAAGGAGCATAATCTTACATAGAAGTATTCAGGATACTTCCCCATTACAGCTCATGGGAACAGCAACAATAATAATAATAATAGTGACTTTTGTGGAGTATTTAGTTCATAACAGGCACCTTCTAAATACCTACATGGGGAGGGGGGTGCCTGGGTGGCTCAGTCAGTTAAGTAAGCATTTGCCTTCTGCTCAGGTCATGATCCTGGAGTCCTGGGAGGGAGCCCCATGTTGGGCTCCCTGTTCAGCAGAGTCTGCTTCTCCTTCTCCCTCTGTCCCTCCCGTGCTTGTGTTCTCTCTCTCTCGCTCAGTCTCTCTCTCTCAAATAAATAAATAAAATCTTCTAAATAAGTAAATAATGCCTACATGGGCTAGCTTAATACACATAATAATCCCAATAAATAGATGCCATGTTTAAGGTGCAAAAGGCATTAAAAAAATGCCCAAAGCTATGCAACAGATAGTTGTCAGAAGTAAAATGTGAACCCAGGAAATTTGTCTGTAGAGTCCAGGCTCTATAACTAGACTTAAATGAAGGCCATGTTCACTTGTTCAGACTTAGACTCTGGTGAAATTTGAGAAGTTGGAGCTGGGGAAGGGACTTAAGTCTCCCATATGCATTAGAATTGTCTAATACACAAGCTAAATTGGGGTTTTATAAACTAAGGATGAAGAGAATTTGGCTTGAGATAGGAACCGGAGATGCCTACCCTGATACCTCATACAGTTGTTAGACAGGTAGAAGATGGAATGCCCCTGTCCTAATCTGCTTGGAATGCCATAATAAAGTACCATAGACCTAGAGGCTTCCACAATGGATAGTTATTTCCCACAGGTCTGGGGGTGGGGAAATCCAAGGTCAAAGTGACAGCAAGGTAGGTTTCATTTTGAGGGCTCTTCTCTTAGGTGCTGAGGAGCTTCCATCATGCTGTGTCTCACATGACTTCTCCCTTGTGTACATGTGAGAGAGAGACAGAGGGAGAGGGAAAGAGAAGTGGTGGGATCGGAGAGGTGGAGGGGGAGAACAGCTCTGGTGTCTCTTCAAACATGAGCACTAATCCCATCATGGAGGCCCCACCCTCATGACCTCACCTAACCCTAATAATCTCCCAAAGGCCTCATCTCCAAACACCATCACACTGGGGTTTAGGGCTTCAGCATAGGGCTTTGGAGGAGGAAACTATTCAGTTCATAGAAGTCCCTTAGTACCTTTTCCAAAGTAGGTATCCAGTAAATGAGAGTTCCCCTCTCCCCTTCATCCAATCATTGATTTAATTAGCTATTTTGAACATGTAGTATGAGACTAACCTTAAGACATTATAATCTAGGTAAGGAGAGAAGATGAAACAGTTAAGTCATGACTCACAATGGCAATTTGTTTAAGAGCCAAATGCCTGGGCTTGTTCAGAAATGTGTCAGATGGAGCAGTGGGTCCATCTCCTTCTATAGATCCTGGTGGTCAATATGCTGAACTTCCAGATCTACCCTGGGTTGAGATGCAACAGAGCAGACCTCACTTAACTTAGAGACAGATTTTTGGACATCCTAGACTAGACCATTTGAGGATAGAAAATCTCAGCTGGCAGGACCAGTTTTGGAAAAAAGATGATCCACTAAATGTGGATGAGGCTCAGGATTAAAGCCTGTGACATCATCAGAGGATATTTAGGGAGGGATTACTGTGAGGGGGAGACAAAGTGGATGGCATCAGGTCCAGCCGGCCAGCCTCCAGTGTCTCAGCTGGCAGAGTTGTAGGTGGGCTGATAATCAAGTGAGGATTAGGAAGAGCAACAGCACTGTTGTAAAGTTTGGAAAAAATATTACCAAAAGAAGAACATTGGCATTAAGGATTGGTGGCATGGAGGTGTCAGTTGCCATGTGGAGGAAGCCAAGAGTAGGGGGTAGAAATGGAGATAGGCCAGATGCCTAGAGCTCATGCTGCCATCTGAGGGAGAAAGCCAGAGAGGTGACCAATGAGAAGCTGAGTCCAGATCCTCACCAAGACGGAGTATGGTTGTTGTGGTCATCAAATGCCCAAGTAGGAAAAGCCATGAAGCAAGGTGCTCCAGTGGCATCACTGAAGGAGTCAGGTCCCTGCAAGTGACAAGGGGGCAGTGTTGCCCAGGCAGCTGCCAGGCTGACTGGCTCTGAGTCCCAGCTCTACTCTTACTAACTTCTGATCTTAGACAATTACTGAAGCTCTCCCCATCTCAGCTCCCCACCCCCCACACCTGGCTAATAAAGACAATAATGGTCATTGAGAATTGTAGGAGATGTGTGAGCAAAGTGGCCAGAAGTGTCTGGCATAGAGTAAGAGGAAGATCGTGGGCTTCGTGTTTTGAAAGTTGATGGTGAGATAGATGGAGATAGGCCACCACTGTGCTATGGGCTTTCATGGTGATGAGCACAGCTACCCCGGGCTTTTATGATGAAAGACCAATGCTGGGAACAACATCACCCTGACAGAAGCTCTTTGAATCTCTTCTTGTTGGAAGATGAATTGATGGTCAGCTTCGTGTCTGAGGCAGGTCCTCTAATCCTAACTTTTATCTAGTTTTCTGCTGTCTCTAAGGACTGTTCAGGAGAGGTCCTGGGCCCTCCATTCTCCAGGGTAGCCCCTGAGAAGGCCGCTTAGAGACCCTGGCTCACCCCCATGACCTGGATTGACCCTGGGCTTGGAATCTCGTGGCATTTCTGTGGGTTCTTGGCAGCAATCACCCATTCAAGTTCTACCCCTCTGGGCACGCCTGGTCTGTGGCCAGGCTTATCCGCCCACTGAGCCCAATGGAAAGAGATTTTGTCCTGGAAACAGCAGCGAAATACAAATAGTTTTGACTGCTCTCTGCAGAGAAAAAGCAGAGAAATCCCTGTGGGAGATTGGTCTAGCTGCTTGGTCTTCTCTGTCCAAACCTCTCTAACTAATCCTTCAAAAGGCTGAAGGAGCCCTGAATTTTGTCTGGGATTTCAACTCCCATCGCCCCAGAATGAGCCTAGTTTGGTTTTCCTCCTGAAATTCCAGGGAATACCTGGCTTTGAGTGTCTCTCCTCTAGTCCGTACCCTGCACTTCAGAAACATCCTTCCCTGTTCATCCTACCAGAAACATTAATTTCTCTTGGACCCTAGACTAATGGAATAGGTCTGTCCATGCCATCTTTGACCTTGGATTCTGTCACCATGACTGACATCCCTTGAAACTAGTTTAGTCCACAGTTGCCCTGCATCCCTTCTAGCCTCTTACTCTTGTGCCTGGACTTGTCTGCCATCTTCCCAGCATGGACGGCCATAAGGCAGTCCCTGCTCAGCTGTGCAGACATGGGAGCTAATAGATTGGCAACATGGGCTCTAGGACACCATCTTTCATTCCTTTGTGGACTTCAAATTGAGATATAAAATATTGCATAGGTATGCATGTCCAAAGCTTTCTTCAAGTGAGTACATGACTCACCAACAAGTTACAACTCAGTAACTGAGAGTCCTTCTTAACACCACTGATACCACAATATACATTTGTGGTGAGAGGTAGGACTGAACCTTCTTCATCTTTATATAAATTGTCTTTAGCTCAGTACCTGGTACAAAGTAGATGCTCATTAAATATTCAGTCGGTGAATAAATGATTAGTAAATGAATGAACTAAAATAGAGTGCATTCTAAACCCACTGGGGGAAGGAAAGAACTTCCTCTCCAAGGCTCCTGTAGATGAACATGTGTCGCTGCATGATAATCTCTGCATGATAATCTCTGCATGAGATTTCAGCGATGGAGAGCTCCCTCTTTCATAAGATAACTCATTACACTGATATTCCTGTTCAGAGCTGAGTTCTGTCCTTCTTCAGCTTCTACATTCTGCTCACATGTTTACCTGGGAGCTGCCTAGGATCATTGGGCCCTTTGAGGGACCACTCACATCAGAGGTGCAAACATCACCTTCTTGACATCTACCAATGATAGAGATTTGCCATACCCCGCCAGGCTCCTCCCAAGACAAATAGAGGGATAGTCTCTATCCTCTGGGAATTGTCAGCTTCAGATAGATCGACCCATGACAAGTCTCTGTCCCCAGAATGGACCATAATTCTCTTGCCATAAAAGAGTGGCAGAACAAAAGAGAACCAATCACCTTTATTCATAAACAAGAGAACTAATGCTTAGAGAGGAGAAATGATGCTCTACGGGTCACACATCTAGAACCAGAACCTAGTTCCATAGATCCCCAGCCCCTTTCTCTGTAGTCTCCTCCCTGCAGATCTTACTGCAAAACAATGGGGTGACCAGAGTCCCGGATCTCCTGACGAGTTCCAAATACATGTTCCTGTTAGATTGTTGGATTTTCCTGGATTTCTGTCTCTGGTCTTCTTGCTTTGATGAAGTATAAGAGGTCCTGGGGGACTAACCTGAACTCTCTGGGGATGCACTCTAGGCTGCTAACTTCAGACGCAGTGGGGGGTAGTGTTTAAAACATGACCCTAGACTGCCTGGGGTTCAGTCTTGCTTCTGTCACTTCCTAGCTGTGTGATCTTGTAGATTACTTGTGTCGCAGCTTCATCATCTATAAAATGATATTAAATATATATAATTCATAGGGCTTCTTGAAGTTTAAATGAGGAGGAAGTGTTTAATTCAGTGCTGGGTAAATGCTAGCTGGTATGAGTCCTGACTCCTATCTTGATTTCCCTGCACTCGCTGGAACCAGCTCATTGATACCAAGAACTACTCTTTCAGTAACCTCACCCAGGTAACCTTCTGTGCTGCAAGAAAGGAGTGGCATACCAGAAGGGATATTCTGCCCACTGTCTCTCTCTGAAGAAACCTGGTGTCCAGACATGCTTCTAACAAACCCATCTGAGGAGGCTTCTTTGCTGGGCTATATATCACAGTGGTTAGAGTTGAAATGGGCTCTAGGACCAACTCCCTTGTTTCCCATGTCAGCCCCACCATTTCCTAGACATCAGACCTTGGACAAGTTACTTTGCTTCTCTGTGACTCAATTTTCTAATCAACAAAGGGGATGATAATACCTGCCTGCCTCTGAGCACTGTGTGAGCCTCTAGTAAGACGGTGTATGTGAAGGACAGTGTCTGACAGGCAGCATACCATTTTGAGTAGTGACATTAGCTAACATTCATTGAGCACTCAGTGTATGATGGCATCATTTTAAGTGCTTTTCAATATGTTAATCCATTTAATCTTCACAACAACCCTATGAAATAGATATGAGTTTCAGTTTTTTGTTTTTGTTTTTTGTTTTTTTTTGCCAGGGGAAAAAAACCAAGGCATAGAGAAGTTAAGCAATTTGCTGTAACTACAAATCGCAGCCAGCTGCTCCAGCTTCAGTGCTCATATGCTGATTATGACTGGACACCATGAGGGGTGTCACATGTGATAGTCATGGCTACAGAATTTTCTGGTTGATATTACAATCTGCGATGTATCTCAAGCAAGCATGAGACTGCCTGGAGCCATCTTTCTCTAGAAAGCCTGGGTCAGCATAGGGGATAAAGATCAGCATGGGAAAGGAGTGGGAGAGAAAGTGACCCCCAGCAGAGACTAACTACTAAATTTACCACGTATTAAGCATTGACCATGTGCCCAGGTTGGCAGCCCAGAGGCAAGCCAGCTGCTGATCCCACCTACCAGGGAGCACCTGGCAAAATCTGCAATCATGACTTGAGTGGTTTAATTATAACTCTAGCTTGAATTGTTGCTGGGGGAAGGAGTGGGCAGTGCAGAGGCCAAGACAAGAGAATGATAGGGTCTTGGGTACTATGGCATAGCCTGGACCCCCTCTGGTCTAGCCTCTGACCCATAAGACGTGCATGGGTTTCCCTGATCCACACTGAGACTAAATTGGCACATCTTGGGCTTCAATCTATCAACATTCACAACCAATCTGAGATCTTCTGGCCTCTCCTGAAATGAAGTCAATCCATCTTTCTAGTCCTCAGCTTTCTGGGATCTCGGCCAGCCAAGATCTATATCCTGGCTGCTAAACTCACTCTGAGCAACTCAGAAAACTGCCAGACCACCCTGCATGCATTTGAGCAAGACCTGGGCCAAGGAAGTGGGTCCCATCTTCTCTCATTGCTACCAATCCTGTGGGACTTCTATGTGCTGTGTGCGCAGCACACAGTAAGTGTCCAATAAATATGTGACTGTTGTGGGGTGGGGCTATCCTGGGGAAGATGCTGAAGAACAGGACAGATGGCAGGAAGAAAAAACTTGGTCTGCAACAGTGGTTGTTCACGATGAAGTGGTGGTGCTGGGTGGAGGTCCTTTCCAGTCTTCCAGGTACAATGATCCTCTAAGAGATAGCACTTGAAACCCTTAGCGTACTCAACCCCATGGCCCATGGCCCATGCATGTAGTGTTCAGCACTCGGGGGCCCTGCTCAGGTCCCCAGTAGCAAGGGTTCAGGACTGAAGTGTTCTGAACTCCAGGCAATTGGTGCTCTGTGCTCCAGCCAGTCAGCCATCAGAAGTCAAGTCAGAGCACTCAGGACCCCAGCGAACAGCACTGAGGACTATAGGCAGTGTTTGTCAGGCTGTTGACTCCAGCAGGTAGTATCTGGTTTTCCTGAGGGCAGAGCTCAGCACTCTAGGAAGTGCTGCCTGATACTCCAGATGTCAGTTGTAAATACTTCAAGGGACAGCATTCATACGGGAGGTATGACTCAGGAGTCCAGGAGATGGTACTGGGTATTCCCTGCAAACTACACATGTCAAGGGCATCTGGTAATGGAGACATGTGTCCCAGGAATGGGTTTCTGCCCCCAGGTTATATGTCAGGGGTCTGGCTAGAGCAGAGCAGCCCCACCCTCTCCTTGCTGGGATCCCAGTTGCTGAAGCACATTTTGGATGATGAACCTAAACAGGAGCCCAATTTTATGCTCTAGACTATTGGGTTGAGAGAATAGGCATATCTGAAGGCATACCTCACTTTTCAGGGAACAGATCTCCCTTCTCTTAGAGTTAGGGTAGGGTTGGCCTTCAGTGAAGCAGGATGGGCCTTTTTATTGTATACTTTTCATACTGACAAAGGGGTGAGAGATTCCTTTATGGAAGGAAGAGTGGAAATGTTCAAAGAAAACATGGTGGATGTTTTGGTACAGCTTACAGAAAGTTAAAGGTGACCCAGCAATGCAGACACATTGCACTGGGAAGCCACCCCCATGGCTGTAAGGAAGCCTGAGGCTTATCTCCCCTGTCACTGTCTCTCAGGATGTGCTTGTCAAAAAGATACTATACCATGCCAGACTCCTGGACCACCTCTTATGGAAGTTAGTTCCATGGTGGAGAAGTTGGTTCAATGGTCACCCCCCTCTTTGATGGATCACATCTATTCAGCAGGTGAGGGTCTCAGAGAATTCACAAAGTGGGCATCATTTGGTCAACAGCCAAGTTGTGCAATTTCTGTCAACAACAAATTCACACTTTTGTTCAAGTGTAAATGCACATTGTGCAGCATTCCCATTGGCTATAGGCTCCTTTCTTGGTGATCTGAAGAAGGTTCAGCCACATTGCAGTCCCTGTGATTTCTCAGTGTGTTCCCTTTCTTAATAGGATCTGAGAAGAAAAGATATGGCAGAATCCTCCAAAGCCACTCCACTTCCAGTGGGGGTGGGGTGGGGAGGATATTGAGACAAGGACAGTAAATGCAGGAGGCACAGCACCCCAGTTTGGTCTGGACTAGAGGGAGGTCTCTGATGCTGATGGTAGTTGAGGGGTATGTGGATCCTAGCAGGTGACAGAGGAGAGGTGGCCTTGGGACATCACAGTGGCTGGCCAGGGTTCATCCAAGCACTGCTGAAGCAGGAATCTCTACCCATTGAGCACCTGGCTCACCCTTTTCGTTTTTAAAAATGTCGCCAAATTCCCCAGCAAAGAGCCTGCACCAATTTATGTTCCACCAACAGGACTTATGGTACCTATTTCCCTATCCTCGTTGCCACTGTGTCTTACCACATTTCTGAAGTGTGCTCACCTGATAGATTAAAAAAAAAAGCTTCTCATTTTAAATGTGCGTTTCTTTAATTATATAAGATGCCATAAATATCTTTATATTATTAGCCATCTGCAGGTCTTTTTCTCTGAGCTGTCTGTGTTTTTTGTTTTGGTTTGGATTTTGTCCATTTCTTTTTCCCGTCAGGTTATTTGTCATTTTCTTATCGATCCATAAGATCTTTTGATATATTAAGTAAACCAGGCCTTTGTCAGATATTTTCCCACTAGTTTGTTGGTTGACTTCTGAGTTTACTTTAGTACTTTTCGAAGTTCTTAAAATTTCAGTTTTTCTACTCAAATGAATCAATTCTTTACTTTTTCAGCTAAGAGGTTGTGTCTTGCTTAGAAAGGCTGCCTTTACTCTATAGTCACAAAAAAGTTTTCCATGTTCCTTTCTAGTATTTTTATGGGTTTATTTTTTATGCTGGAATTTTTGCTCCAACTGGAATTTGCTTTGACATGAGAAGTGAAGACAAGATCCAGCTTTACTTTTCTCCAGATGGCAAGTTGGTTGTCTTCACACTCCTCAGTGAAGAATCCTTTTGCCTCATTTGAAACACCATATTCATTATACACTAAATTCCTGTGTGTTCTTGGATTTCTGTCTGGTAGATTCTATTTTCCTTTAGTTGACTGTCTTGTCTTGTACCAAACAGTTTTAAGTATTATAGATTTCTATTATGTCCTAATATCTGGCAAGACTTGGCATTTTTATTTATTCTTTCTTTCAAATTTCAGAATGTTCCTGGCTAGTATCATGTTTGTTTTTCCCTACAGACTTTATATTGCCTTGCCTGTTCCTTCTCACCCTGCAAATCCCTTACGTCTTATCGTTGGATTTCACTGACTTATGACTGCATTTTCTTTCCCAAGGAGAGAGCAGATTCTCCTTGGGTCAAGGCATCCTTTGGATGGAGAGGTTTGCACTCATGCCTGCCTCAGGGGAAATCAGTGTAATCAACCCAACTTACTGGCAGAAACCCCCACCTCTCCCCAAATCTAATGTTCTCAGGTGCTATAGGGAGATGGGTTTAATGGTTAAATAAGTTTGGAAAACCTTAGGTTAAGTAAAGTTAAACAATTTTTTCTTGATCATCCCTTTAGCAGATATTAATGGCCACATACCTTGTACCAAGTGTTGGGTCCAGACCAAGGAGCACCATGGGGAAGAAACTGGACACAGTCCTATTTCTAATGGAACTTGTGGAATGGTTGGGGAAGAAGACATCAGACAGAAACAAACTCCAAATATGTGTTTACTCAGGCTTGTGATTGTAAGTGCAAACTAGAGAAGCCCAGCAAAGGTACTATGAGAAGAAATAGCCAGAGTGAGGTCCTAACCTTCTGTAGCATGAGGGCAGGTCTTCCTGAGGAAGTGATGGGTCCGCAGGTTTCTGAAAGCTTTTACCATGCACACTAGCCGAGAGAAATTTCAGAACAGAATGGTTCCCAACTCTTTGACTATGGAAGTGTGTTCAGGTGACCTTTCTGGACTCATTTTTGCAGGTGTTGCTCTACTCCAAAGTCTGTAACCCAGAAAGATCCTGCTGGAGCCAGGAATCTTTAGAACTGTTGCTTACCCTCTTTGAGCCTTGTTTTTCTCATCTATGAAGTGATACAGTGATATAATATGGCTGCTATATAAATGACCACAATCCTACTTATTCTCTTTTCATCCTGGAGGCCAGAAATATGAAATCAAGATGTGAGCATGGCTGTAATTCACCTGAAGCCTCTAGGAGAGGATCCTCCTTTGCTTCTGCCAGCTTTTGGAGGCCCTAGTTCCTCGACTTGTGGCTGCATTTCTTCAACATCTGCCATCTTTGTATGGCCTTCCCCACTGTGTTGGTGTCTTCTGCCCTTTCTCTTACAGGGACACATGACATTGGATTTAGGGCCCTCACCTCACAATCCAGGATGATCTCATCTCAAGATCCTTAACTTAATTCCATCTGTAAGGACCCTTTTCTAAATAACATCACAAGGACATATTTTGGAGGGACCATAATTCAACAAATTATAGATGGGAACCATAGGACTTGTTTCAGAGGATTGTGGTAAGGGTTTGGCAAGACAAGATCTGTGAAGCTGCTTCCTCAGAGTGGGGTCTATGTATAATGCTGGTTTTCTCCCCACTTCTTCTTCTCCAGGTGTCTCTGTCCTCAAGAGGGGCTAATTCATAATGAAGTGGTAGGGGCTGAGGGATTTCTTCTCTCTCCCCCCACCACTTCCACTGGAGGGAATCTCCTTTTCAATGAGGGTGAGAGGAGGGAGATCATGCTTCTTTTTCTCAGAACTTCACTTTCTAAGTTCTGGACCCTCACAGAAGTCATTTACTGTCTCTCCTCTTTGAGAAGGTGCTAGCCAGCTGCTCCTCTGCAGTCCTGATCATCTCCAACCTGGACCAGTCCTTATCCAGACTTCCATACTCACCAGGTCCTCTTTCCTGGTCCATCATCAGTGCAGGCATTTCTGAGAGCTGAAGATGGGGGAGCCTGCAAACTCTGCCTGAGCCATTTCCCACTCCTCTGACAGCTCCCAGGGGACTCTCATCTTCAGAGTGCCTTGATGTTTTCCTCCTCATCTCCTGGGTTTTCATTGCAAAACAAAGACGGCTTCTCCGACCTCTTCCCTTTTCTGTCTTGCTTTGTTGAAATGTGCTTGTCAAGCAGATGTTGAGGGGCATGAGCTAGATACTGATCAGGGGGAAAGAAACAAGTACACCAAGAAATAGCTTAAAGTCTCTTGTGCCTCTAGGGTGTGTTAATAGCCCTGTCCAGCATTTTGCCACTTCCAGAGACACTGACTTCTCCAAGTTCCCTGCCTCCACAAATGCAGTCCCTGTGTTTCTCAACCACTGGGTCCTTCTGTCCCTGGCTCTCATCTCCATGCCCTTCCTCCCACGGCTCCCATACCCCGTCATGATGACAAATCAATGGTAATTGCTTAAGTGCAGCTGTTCAATCCTTGGACTGTTGAGAGAGAACTTAATGTCCAAGAAGTCCCCAAGGAACCACATGCTGCTTGAATTATGTAAAGGTGAGCAGAGAAGGGTGAATTTCATATTCAGAAATCCTTTTTGGCATTAAAGTTTCATGGGAAAAACTGAACCCTTGGGCTCATATTTTTGGTCAAAGCTTATCTCCTTTCATTCAGCACACACTTATTGGACTCTTATTATGTATAAGGCCACAGTCTAGGTGCTGTAGGAGAAAAAGGTTAATCAGTCTTAGATCTTTCCTGCAGACTTCCTTACTTCACAGGCTTATACTTTGGAGCCAACAAGCTAGTCTTAGAAAAACCATACCTCAGTGGCATCATAGCTTCTGTCCATCCATCCATCCGTCCATCCACACCTCCACCCACTACTCAGCAAGTATTTATTGAGCATTATGAGCCAGATTCTTTGATAGGTACTGGAAACACTGCCACAAGATGCAACACCTGTTGGAAGGCAGAAGTGATGAAGAATTTTTAAGGATGGTCCTGTAAAGGAGATGATTTTTTTTAGCTATATCTTGAAGGACAAGCACAACTTGGCAAAATGCTTGTGTGCATGTATGCAAATACAAGCAATGGCAAGCTTCCTATCCCAGTTCCTTTTCCTCCCAGAATTTATGTGCATTCCCAAGGTTTATGTCCACACCCAAGGTCAATTCCAGATCCTTCAAAAAGCTCAACCCCACACGCTTTTTCTTATATTAACCCAAACATGGTATCAACCTCTTGTTCTAGATTTCCACAAGTGTCACAATGTAAAACATTTGTGTGTAGGTAGTAGGGTATCTCTCAGCACTTTCTGGCTTGTCCCACCCCTAACCCAATTTGCAAATCTAAAGAGAGGAAGGCTCTGTTAAACAGTGTCATTTCACCCTCCTCCCCATGTGGATCTCATTGGGAGTAGTATGGTCATTCATGTCCCATTGATATAATCCAGGAATCTCACTACTGGATATTACCCAAAGAAAACAAACATACTAATTTGAAGATAAATGCACACCTATGTTTATAGCAGCATTATTTACAATAGCTAAGATACAGAAGCAAACCAAGTTCATCAATAGATGAATGGATAAAGAAAATGTGGTACATACATACAATGAAATATTACTCAGCCATAAAATAGGAGGTTTTGCGCTTTAGAACATGGATGGACCTAGAGAGTATTATGCTAAGTAAAGTAAGTCAGACAAAGAAAAATAAATACCATATGATTTCACTTATATGTGGAATATAAAAACTGAACAAATAAGCAAAGAAATAAACCAGAAAAACCAGACTCTTAAATACAGAGAAGAAACTGGTATTGCTGGTGAGAAGTGGGTGGGTGAAATAGATAAAGGGGATTAAGAGGTACTAACTTCCAGTTATAAAATAAGTAAGTCATGGAGATGAAAAAGTACAGCATAGGGGATATTACAGCATAGTAATAATGTTTGGGGACAGACAATGACTACATTTATCAAGGTGAGCGCTGAGTAATGTATAGAATTGTTGAATCAATATGTTGTATGCCTGAAAGTACCATCACAAACTAATATATCATTATATGTTAATTATACTTAAATTTAAAAAAAAATGTAAGCCCCACCAGACCAGGGAGTTTGCCTATCTAGCTCACTGCTAATATTCCCAGGACCTAGAGTGGGGCCTGAGAAAGTGCCTGGCACATAGTAGGGACTCAAGATACATATATTGAATTTGTTAAATGAATTATTTCACAGTCCAAACTCCTTAAAGCATTTAAACTGGAGAGCAGTTTATGCAGGGGGCATAACTATAATAACAATGGTCATGGCACAGAGCTCTTAAATGTTATCCCATTGTGTTTAGAAACCCAAAGTTCTCCCCATGACCCAAATGCTCCTGTTGATGCACCAGAGCTTCCAGCACGCTGGCCTTCTTGCAGCTTTGCTGACCATGCCAAGCACACAGCTGCTCTAGGATCTGTTGCAGAGACTGTCCCTCTGGCCAAACTGTACTTCTCCACCATCACCGCATAAGGCTCACTCCCTCACCTCCTGGTTTCTGTTCAAATATCACCGTGCCTCATTTTCCTCACTATGCATATGATTGCCTGCCATTATCTCAAACATTATTTGATTGTCTCTTCCCTTTAGGAATGGTAACTCCAGAAGGGTAGGGGCTTTGCCTGTTTTTGTTCACTACTATATTATCAGTGCTTGGAACCATGACTGGCACACAGAGGATACCCCATAAATATTTGCTGTTGAACAAGTGAAGGGTAATGAATGAACATGGACCCCACCACAAAGCTTTGATGGGGCTAGGACTTAGTAGAGGCCTGGAAGAGGAGTCAAAGAGGTCATTATCAGAATAAGAAGAAGACAGTGTAAATGTAAACAAGAAGCCTGGCAACTAGATTAAGCCTTATAAAAGCAGATAAGTAGACCATAGGCTATATAAAGCCTCCACTGGTCTACATGGTGCTCTTGTGTAAATGAAGGAAATGATGCTCCTTCCTCTGTGTAGACGTAGCCTTCTGCAGGGGCTGCTGCATGGTGACTGGAACGTGGGCTGGATTTCAGCTGACACCCACCCTCCCATCGGTACAGAGCACACTTTGCATAACCCTATGTGACAGTCTCAGGCCTATGGTTGATTGAGATCTTCTTCAGAACTAATTTGAGTGCCCACCATGGCACTTCTCTGTTGCTGAGCTTGGGGGAAAAAAAGAACAACCACCCTCAGTTTCAGCTTGGTGAAGAGACTTGCCTGAAGTCACAGGCAGCTAAAGGGCAGAACTGGGAATTGAGCTCTTTCCAGTCGGATGATTCAGTGTGTGGACTTACATCATCCTCCTGCTATGCAAAGTGTGGCCTGAGGACCAGCTGTATTGACATCACCCGAGAGTTTTAAAGAAATGAAGAATTTCAGTCTCTTCCCAGACCTATGGACCCAGAATCTGCATTTTGAAGCCATTCCCAGGAGATTTTTGTAAACATTGAAGTCTCAGAAATACTACATTCTACTGCTCCTGGGTTCCATGCTCTTCTCCTGATTCTTTTTCATTCACCTTGAGGCTGGGCCATCTCTATTTTGTCTATCTGGCCTGTCACCAAATGTTGTTCACAGGGCCAGCCGGTTTGGGGTTTTAGAAACAGTACTGGACATCCAGTTGTGTTTCAGTGGCTGTGTGATGTTGGAAAACTCTTTTTTTCTTAGAGTGTAGGCTTACTAATCTGGGTAAAATAGAAGGAATTATGACCCAGCATTTTTGTGGGCCTCGAATAACATGATGGATATGAAAGTGCATGTCAGTTGTAAAGTTCTGTCTAAATGCAAAAGATTATTGCTCCTACATAGTGTAACATGAAGGAATCTGACAGAGACCACTTATCTCTGGAATGCTACTTCAACAAATTAGAAGGAGGGAGAAAATGAATGGTTTGGGGTCAGTGGACTCCAATTAGCAGACAGGAATAGACACCAGAATCCACAGGTTCATTTAGCCTACAGGGGTAATTAGCTGTAACACTGGGGTTTGAAAACAGGGCCCGATCCAGTCAAGGGAAATTTTAAAGGAGAAAGGCAGATAAAGGTTAGGTGGGGCATTACCAGAGAAACCTGTTGGGGTGCAAGGTGTGGTGCCTTAGGGAGGAGAGGAAGGCTCCTGCTGCTTTCCTCCTTGCTCCCCACCACAGCTGGGAATGTCTTGTTGCTTCCAGGCCCAACCACAACTTGGCTCTCAAACTTTGCATGTTGTGTCTAGGTGTTCTGTGCCATGTACAAGTGGTTAGTAGTGCTGAAGCCATTTCACTGGCCATAAGCTTGGGGAATGCCATTTGTTAACAAAAAGTGCCTCAGACCACAGTGGTGTTCCTGGGAATTAAGCAGATATCTCGGAGAGAGATGATTGGCTGTGTTCCACTGACATCAATGCCCACCACTGTCAAAAACTGGATACAGTAACTGTTCAATAAATTCTGAATAAATGAATAAGTGAATGAATAAATGAATGAATGGGAAACTTTTCTTTAGGGAGCTTTCTCTGTCACAATAAGTCCTATCCTAACCATCCTGTTCTAAATTTAAGCTCACCCATCTCTTTTGTTCTCAATCCCCTTTATCCTGCTCCACATTTTTATTTTGATCTGAACACTCAGTCTTTCTTCACATATTTATAATTTACTTATCTATTGCTTACTCTTGCTCCTACATAGTGTAACATGGTTCCCCATCACCCAGAATGGATTATCTCTTTTAATCCACTGGCACATCCCTAAAACAGTGCTTGGTGCATAATAAATGCCCAGCAAATATTTGTTGAATCACACTGAATCAAATGAATTGAGAAAGTGACTGTCAGACTTAAGTTTTTGTCTGGCTCTGCCACTAAATCAGTGTATGGCCAGGGGGTATGCCTTTGCCTTTCTGTATCTCAGTTTCCCCATCTGTACCATGAAGAAGTTGGAGCTATCTCTAAGGGCACTTTCAGCTCTGATTCTGTGACTGCCTCTGTGATAGTTGTCTCTTAGGTTGGCTTTGGGAGACTATTTGATGAAGTGGTGAAGAGAGTCCTACAGAGGAAATGAACAGACCTGGGTGGGCATTCTCACCCTGACACTCCTTAAGTCCTGAGACTTGGGGTGAGACATTTGACTTCTATTCCATATATGACATTCCTAGCACAGTTCCTGGCATGTCTTGGGAACTGACTAAATGTTAGCTTCTTCCTTATTCTTCCCATCTGGACCTGGATGCCTTGCTGCCAAATGAGCCTCAGCCCACGCAATCACATAGCAAAGGGCTGAAAGAACTTTGCAAACTGTAAAGTGTTCCTCTAATGTAAAGGGTTATTATGGTTATGTACATACCCAATTCCCGGCTTCCCTCCACATAGAAGAGATTGAAACCATAGCTGCTATTTATACCAAAACCATCTCATGATTCACTGGCCTCACTGCACGTCAAAAATGTTGCACCTGACAAGACCAAATTCACATTGGGTTTATCAAAGTCTAATTAAAACTTGATCAATGTGTCTAACATGTTGCCTTATTATTTTGGTTTAATGAGAGTGATGAGAGGAGGCTGAAAGCAGCAATTCCAGCAGCGCCATGATACAACATCTGGAGAGGAATGGGGCTTAGCCAGATGAGCAATTAAGTTGAACTATACACATAGGGAAGATCCTTGCATCTGACAGCTGTCTGGCCAACCCCTCCTTGATCCACAGTTTATGGAAGCCAAACCAAAGTGCTCTTCTCCACCTTCCAAAGTACCAGGAACTGGCCCCGACAGCTTGGTGGCAAAGCCACCAATGTGAGGAAAATCTTGCTGTCATGGTTTTTAGTCACTGGATGTAGGGAAGAGGGAGCATCTGGCAGTGAGAAGAAACTAATTCTCCATTTGGTCTTGCATTTGGTCAACTGTGGTATGATGCTGCTGTTAATCATGCCAAGAAAACTCAGGCCTCTTTGAAATGTCATCATGTATCTCTTCAGTTATCAATAACCTGAAATTGTGTATTTCTGCTTCTGATCCGAGGAATAGGCAGGATGCAGGGGGTAAAATGTTCAAGCAATCTTCAAAACTCTCACTAATACCAAAGTTGTAAATTACTCCATTAGGCTTCTTGTAACAGTTAGTATAGGCTAGCTGCTGTAACAAGTAGGCCCTGTAATAGGAAGCCTCTGAAATAGCATCTAACGAACCTTATCTCCTGGCTTGCATACTTTTGTGTAATTCCCTCCCTTTGAGTGTGTGCCAGACCTAGTGACCTGCTTCTAATGAGTAGAATGCAGCAAAAAAGATGGGATGTCACTTCTGAGGTTAGTTTATAAAAGATGGTGATTTCTGTCTTGCTCACTCACTCTGGTGCTTCTTGTTTGCTTGCTGTGATGAAGCAAGCTGCCATGTTGTGAGCTGCATGATGGAGAGGTCCACATAGCCAGGAACTGAGAGCTGCCTCTGGCCAACAGCCCATGAGGAAATAAATCCTGCCAACAATCACATGGGTGAGCTTGGAAGCAGGTTCTTTCTTCCCCAGTCAAGGCTGAGATGACTATAACCCCAGCTGACATATTTTTTTCTTTGAAGTAGAGGACACAGCTAAGCTGCATCTAGATTCATGACCCACAGAAACTGTGAGATAATAAATGGTGCTTGTTTTGAGCCACTATAATTTGGGGCTATTTTTCACACAGCAATAGATGATTAATACAGACCCAGATATGTTTAATAGTTCAAATACAATAGAAACTTATTTCTAGTTCTTGTAACCATGCTTATAGAGACTGTCATTTTCAGTATTTTCAGTGGCTTCCAAGATTGTCCTGAAGTTGTCTCCATTTCAGCCAGTTGAAAGGAAGAGAATGATTGAGCATGCATGGGATTTTTTTCAAAACTTATTAAAAAATTTTTAAGTTGCAGTAAAATATACATAATATAACCCTGACCACCCTAACCATTTTTAAGTATACAGTACAGTGGTATTAAATACATTCACATCACTGTACAGCCATCACTAATCATTCTCCAGTTATGTACAACACATCTACATGTCAAAATGAGGGAAATTGGAATAGACCCTTAACTCTATGGTCAACTAATCTTTGACAAAGCAGGAAAGAATGTCCAATGGAAAAAAGACAGCCTCTTCAATAAATGGTGTTGGGAAAATTGGACAGCCACATGCAGAAAAATGAAATTGGATCATTTCCTTACACCACACACGAAAATAGACTCAAAATGGATGAAGGATCTCAATGTGAGAAAGGAATCCATCAAAATCCTTGAGGAGAACACAGGCAGCAACCTCTTCGACCTCAGCCACAGCAACATCTTCCTAGGAACATCACCAAAGGCAAGGGAAGCAAGGGCAAAAATGAACTATTGGGATTTCATCAAGGTCAAAAGCTTTTGCACAGCAAAGGAAACAGTTAACAAAACCAAAAGACAACTGACAGAATGGGAGAAGATATTTGCAAATGACATATCAGATAAAGGGCTAGTGTCCAAAATCTATAAAGATCTTAGCAAACTCAACACCCAAAGAACAAATAATCCAATCAAGAAATGGGCAGAGGACATGAACAGACATTTCTGCAAAGAAGACATCCAGATGGCCAACAGACACATGAAAAAGTGCTCCATATCACTCGGCATCAGGGAAATACAAATCAAAACCACAATGAGATACCACCTCACACCAGTCAGAATGGCTAAAATTAACAAGTCAGGAAATGACAGATGCTGGTGAGGATGCGGAGAAAGGGGAACCCTCCTACACTGTTGGTGGGAATGCAAGCTGGTGCAACCACTCTGGAAAACAGCCTGGAGGTTCTTCAAAATGTTGAAAATAGAACTATCCTATGACCCAGCAATTGCACTGCTGGGTATTTACCCTAAAGATACAAACGTAGTGATCCGAAGGGGCACGTGCACCCGAATGTTTATAGCAGCAATGTCTACAATAGCCAAACTATGGAAAGAACCTAGACGTCCATCAATAGACGAATGGATAAAGAAGATGTGGTATATATACACAATGGCATACTATGCAGCCATCAAAAGAAATGAAATCTTGCCATTTGCGACGACGTGATGGAACTAGAGGGTATCATGCTTAGCGAAATAAGCCAATCGGAGAAAGACAACTATCATATGATCTCCCTGATATGAGGGAGAGGAGATGCAACATGGGGGGTTAAGGGGGTAGGAGAAGAGTAAATGAAACAAGATGGGATTGGGAGGGAGACAAACCATAAGTGACTCTTAATCTCGCAAAACAAACTGAGGGTTGATGGGGCGAGGGGGGTTGGGAGAGGGGGGGTGGGGTTATGGACATTGGGGAGGGTATGTGCTATGGTGAGTGCTGTGAAGTGTGTAAACCTGGCGATTCACAGACCTGTACCCCTGGGGATAAAAATATCTTATATGTTTATAAAAAATAAAATTAAAAAAAAATAAAGCTACATAGAAAAAAGTAAAAAAAAATGAGGGAAATTGGAAGGGGAACCATGAGAGACTATGGACTCTGAAAAACAATCAGAGGGTTTTGAAGGGGCAGGGTGTAGGAGGTTGGGGGAACCAGGTGGTGGGTATTATGGAGGGCATGTATGGCATAGAGCACTGGGTGTGGTGCATAAACAATGAATTCTGTTATGCTGAAAAGAAATTAATAAAAAATTATATCAAAAAAATAATACCAAGCCATTATTATAATGCAAATACCACTAACTCCAGGACACTAACCCAAAGCTCCACATGATTATACTGGCTCCATAGTTCATCATGGGTGTGTGTGTAATTTTAGAATCCAGGACTTTTAAGAGAAAGCTCTAAAAAGCTAAATGGTTTAAAAGGTAGTTGCTTCTCTGAGAAACTTTGCAAAATATATTCTAGACATGTTACATCATCATATAAGTTTTTGCACCCTTTATACTTTGAAATGGTTTTTTTTAATTGCTTAAGACATTTGCTGGAACCCAGGATTCTGTTCTCTAAAGAGTCTTCTCTCTTGAAAGCAGCTTTTTTCATCACTGTCTCATCACATCAAAGATGCCTGAAGTGGAATTGATGGCCCTATACTATATGGCATCTTCTCTCCCAGCTTGATGACAGCAACTTCTGAGACAGGAGTCTCTGGAGAAGACCCGGTCACCCTAGAGAGGGTTTGCTCTTTTTTTTTTTTTTTAACTTAATTTAATTTTTTCAGTGTTCCAAGATTCATTGTTATCCACCATACCCAGTGCTCCATGCAATACGTGCTCTCCATAATACCCACAACCAGGCTCATCCAGCCCCCCACCCCCCTCCCCTCCAAAACCCTCAGTTTGTTTCTCAGAGTCCACAGTCTCTCATGGTTCATCTCCCGCTCCGATTTCCCCCAACTCCCTTCTCCTCTCCTTCCCCCAATGTCCTCCATGTTATTCCTTAACTCCACAAGTAAGTGAAACCATATGATAATTGACTTTCTCTGCTTGACTTATTTCACTCAGCATAATCTCCTCCAGTCCCATCTATGTTGATACAAAAGTTGGATATTCATTCTTTCTGACGGAGGCACAATATTCCATTGTATATATGGACCACATTTTCTTTATCCATTCATCTGTTGAAGGGCATCTTGGCTCTTTCCCCAGTTTGGCAATTGTGGCCATTGCTGCTATGAACATTGGGGTACAGATGGCCTTTCTTTTCACTACATCTGTATCTTTGGGGTAAATACTCAGTAGTGCAATTGCTAGGTCATAGGGTAGCTCTATTTTAATTTTTTGATGAATCTCTACACTGTTTTCCAAAGTGGCTGCACCAACTTGCATTCCCACCAACAGAATAAGAGGGTTCCCCTTTCTCCACTTCCTCTCCAACTTTTGCAGTTTCCTGTCCTGTTAATTTTGGCCATTCTAACTGGTATATGGTGGTATCTCAATGTGGGTTTGATTTGAATTTCCCTGATGGCTAATGATGACGAACATTTTTTCATGTGTCTGATAGCCATTTGTATGTCTTCTTTGGAGAAGTGTCTGTTCATGTCTTCTGCCCATTTTTTGACATGATTTTCTGTTTTGTGTGGTTCAGTTTGAGGAGTTCTTTATAGATACTGGATATCAGTCCTTTGTCTGTATTGTCATTTGTGAGTATCTTCTCCCATTCAGTGGGTTGCCTCTTTGTTTTGTTGACTGTTTCCTTTGCTGTGCAGAAGCTTTTGATTTTGATGGAGTCCCAAAAGTTCATTTTTGCTTTTGTTTCCTTTGCCTTTGGAGACATATCTTTTGTTTAAATTTATTTATTTATTTTCAGCATAACAGTATTCATCGTTTTTGCACCACACCCAGTGCTCCATGCAATCTGTGCCCTCTCTAATACCCACCACGTGGTTCCCCCAACCTCCCACCCCCCGCCCCTTCAAAACCCTCAGATTGTTTTTCAGAGTCCATAGTCTCTCATGGTTCATCTCTCCTTCCAATTTTCCCCCAACTCCCTTCTCCTAACTCCCCTTGTCCTCCATGCTATTTGTTATGCTCCACAAATCAGTGAAACCATATGATAATTGACTCTCTCTGCTTGACTTATTTCACTCAGCATAATCTCTTCCAGTCCCGTCCATGTTGCTACAAAATTTGGGTATTCATCCTTTCTGATGGAGGCATAATACTCCATAGTGTATATGGACCACATCTTCCTTATCCATTTGTCCATTGAAAGGCATCTTGGTTCGTTCCACAGTTTGGCGACCATGGCCATTGCTGCTATAAGCATTGGGATACAGATGGCCCTTCTTTTCACTCCATCTGTATCTTTGGGGTAAATACCCAGTAGTGCCATTGCAAGGTCATAGGGAAGCTCTATTTTTAATTTCTTGAGGAATCTCCACACTGTTCTCCAAAGTGGCTGCACCAACTTGCATTCCCACCAACAGTGTAAGAGGGTTCCCCTTTCTCCACATCCTCTCCAACACGCGTTGTTTCCTGTCTTGCTAATTTTGGCCATTCTAACTGGTGTAAGGTGATATCTCAATGTGGTTTTAATTTGAATCTCCCTGATGGCTAGTGATGATGAACATTTTTTCATGTGTCTGATAGCCATTTGTATGTCTTCATTGGAGAAGTGTCTGTTCATATCTTCTGCCCATTTTTTGATATGATTATCTGTTTTGTGTGTGTTGAGTTTGAGGAGTTCTTTATAGATCCTGGATATCAACCTTTTGTCTGTACTGTCATTTGCAAATATCTTCTCCCATTCCATGGGTTGCCTCTTTGTTTTGTTGACTGTTTCCTTTGCTGTGCAGAAGCTTTTGATTTTGATGAAGTCCCAAAAGTTCATTTGCGCTTTTGTTTCCTTTGCCTTTGGAGACATATCTTGAAAGAAGTTGCTGTGGCTGATATCGAAGAAGTTACTGCCTATGTTCTCCTCTAGGATTCTGATGGATTCCTGTCTCATGTTGAGGTCTTTTATCCATTTTGAGTTTATCTTTGTGTACGGTGTAAGAGAATGGTCGAGTTTCATTCTTCTACACATAGCTGTCCAATTTTCCCAGCACCATTTATTGAAGAGACTATCTTTTCTCCACTGGATATTTTTTCCTGCTTTGTTGAAGATTATTTGACCATAGAATTGAGGGTCCATATCTGGGCTCTCTACTTTCTTCCAGTGGTCTGTGTGTCTGTTTTTGTGTCAATATCATGCTGTCGTGGTGATCACAGCTTTGTAATAAGGCTTGAAATCAGGCAACATGATGCCCCCTGCTTTGTTTTTCTTTTTTAACGTTTCCTTAGTATTTCAGGGTGTCTTCTGCCTCTATACAAATTTTAGGGTTGTTTTTTCCAGCACTTTGAAAAATGCTGGTGGACTTTTGATCAGGATGGCATTGAAAGTATAGATTGCTCTGGGCAGTATAGACATTTCAACAATGTTTATTCTACCGATCCATGAGCATGGAGTGTTTGCTCTTATTGTCAAAAGCAAAGTGCCCTTTTGGAGCCATTTGAATCTTGCATTGCCTGAGATATGGCCAGCGTGACTTGTTCCATTCCTTAAATCACTCAATTCCAGCACCTTCTAGAGTGTGCTTTCATGGGAAAGTGTCTATTGATGGAAGAAAGAAGAGCAAGAACTTTATAATCTTCTTGCAGTTTGTCTTCAAGCCATGTATTAGAGTTTGGGGTGAGTGGCTTTGCAAATTCTCTGACTGTGAAAAGTTCATTCTAAGACCCACTGTCTCAGAAATTGTCAAATGGACTGCAATTTCCATTTCTATATGAATAGCTAGCATTTGGAGCTGTTTTAGTTATTCTAGTTCTACTTATCTGACTCTGGGCTGTGCCAAGGTGATATCTGAACAACAATTCTTTTAGAATATATTGGACCGTGGTGCCTGGCTGGGTGAAATAAATCTGATGCCCACTGGATCCCTTCCTAGGGCAAGAATCCCTGTCCTCAACGGTTTCACAATCTAGGGAGAGAGACACAACTTCAATATGACACCATGAGAGCAGGTAGAGGTATGCAGAGGGTGCTATGTTGGCTGAGAAAGGAGTCACCTGATCCATTCATGCCAGAGAAGTTAGCCAATAAGAGCATAAGGATAAAGCAGGAACAGCAGAAGGGTAAAACACCTACGGAAGAACAGTCGACATGCGTAAAGTGAGAGATATGAGAATGTTTGTAAGTCCTTGGAATGCAAGTAGTGGGGAAGGCAATATAGTGGTGGCAATTATCAGTTTTGGAATATGACAGACCTCTGTGTAAATTCTAGACCTACCAATTTATGCTGTAAGATCATGCACATGCTATTAATTTCCCTTTGCTTCCATTTTTTTCTTCTGTAAGATGAAGTAATGAGCAAAATCCACCACATGGTGGGTTGAGAAGATGAAGAGAAATGTGTGCAGCATTGCATTATATCCAGGCCCATATACAATTATATATAGATAGATAGATAGATAGATAGATAGATATAGATAGATAGATATAGATATATATATATATTACTATATATATATATATATATATATATATATATATATATACCCACCACTATATAAATATTGAAATATAAATTTTATAAATTTTGAAAAGACCATTCTGGCTGCAGTGCGGAGAACAGACAGGAGGCAAGAGTGACCACAGTTAGATCAGCTACAAGGACATTAAAATATCCAGGCAAGAGTTAATGACAGTTTGTACTAGCTGGTTTTGAAAATGGAGAAAAGCAAATGGCTTTGAGAGACACTTTAGGAGATAAAATGAAAGGTTTGGTTATATATATATATATATATTTATATGGCTGGATAAATGCTCTTATCTATTAGGTAGTATAAATGTGAATTTGGACTTAGGAAGGTAGATCTGTGTTAGAGACATAGTCTAGGAAATTACCAACATAAAGATGACCACTGAGGCATAAAAGGGAGTGAAACCATATCAATTAGCTTTTGCTACATAGCAAATCACCCCAAAGTTTAGTAGCTTAAAACAACCATGTGAAACTGTTCATGAGTTTATAAGCTCTGTGATCTGGGCCAGGCTTAGCTGATCTTAGATGGGCTTATTAATGTGTCTATGGTCAGCTGGCAGAATGGCTGAGGCTGACTGGTGTCAGATGGCTTTACTCACCAGCTGCTTGTCTGGTTATTGACTAAGGAGACTGGGTCATGGACTCTCATTGTCCAGGAAGGCAGCCCACGTCTGCTCACATGGAAGTGAGATCCAGGCTTGGAAGCAGCACAGTATTGGTTTGCCATTTTCTCTTTTTTAAAATTTAATTTTATTTTTTCAATGTCCCAAGATTCATTGTTTTCCCACCATACCCAACTCTCCATGCAATACGTGCCCTCCTTAATACCCACCACCAGGCTCACCCAGCCCCCCACCCCCCTCCCCTCCAAAACCCTCAGTTTATTTCTCAGAGTCCACAGTCTCTCATGCTTCATCTCCCCCTCCGATTTCCCCCAACTCCCTCCTCCTCTCCTTCTCCCAATGTCCTCCATGTTATTCCTTATGCTCCACAAGTAAGTGAAACCATGTGATAATTGACTTTCTCTGCTTGACTTATTTCACTCAGCATAATCTCCTCCAGTCCCATCCATGTTGATACAAAAGTTGGATATTCATCCTTTCTGATGGAGGCATAGTACTCTATAGTGTATACAGACCATATCTTCTTCATATCCATTCATCTGTTGAAGGGCATCTTGGCTCTTTCCACAGTTTGGCGACTATGGCCATTGCTGCTATGAACATTGGGGTACAAAAGGTCATATTCTTTTTTTTTTTTAATTTTTATTTACTTTTTCAGTGTTCCAAGATGCATTGTTTATGCATTGCACCCTCTGCTCCATGCAATATGTGCCCTCCTTAATACCACAACCAGGCTCACTTAACCCCCACTCCCATCCCCTCCAAAACCCTCAGTTTGTTTCTCAAAGTCCACAGCCTCTCATGCTTTGTCTCCCCCCTCCGATTTCCCCCAATTCACTGTTCCTTTCCTTCTCCTAATGTCCATATTGTTCTGTTCAAATAAGCGAAGTCCTGTCTAGGTTCAAGAAGTAGAGAATTAGACTCTATCTCTTCACAGAGGAGTTGCAAGTTACATAACAAAGAGTATAGATATAAGGAGGGATAGAAAATTGGTATCTTTTTTTTTTTTTTGCAAATAATCTACTACAGAATACAACCAAGATTAAGGTACAGAAGAAAAAGAGAGGAAAGTCCAGCACATACCTCTGTCATTCAAGCTCAAGAAGAGGAAGACTCAACAATAGCCTAAGAGGTCACAGAAAAACCAGGAAAGTGTGGCTTATAGAAACCAAGGGGGAAGGGAGATTTCTAGATGGGAGATATGTTGAACAATATTGAGGCTGCTGAGACTCCAAGGAACATAGTGATTAGAAGATGACCATTAGAATTAAAAATGGAGATTGTTTGTGGCAATGATGAAGGTAGGTTCATGGTGAAAGCAAGACTTCCACGGTTTGTGAAGAGAGCAGGCTATAAGAATTGAAGACAAAACCAGTGTTGACAATATTTTCAGAAAGTTTTAATGAGAAGAAAGAAGAGAAATCTGGTAGTAAGGAATAGAGAGAACAATAGATTCTTTAAAAAAAATTTTTTTTAAAGATAGGGGAGCCCTGAGCAAGTTTCAATGCCATTGGGAAGGAGCTGGTAAAGGAATGGTTGAACAATATAGGGAACAGTAGGGATAAATAAAGAAGATTCCTAAAAAGTAAGAGGGAATGAGAGCCAGCTGAAGTATTACTTTTAGATTCAGGAAGAGACATGTAATTGGAGAGGGATAAGAAAGGATAGTTTTAGACTCAAGTAAGAATATAGGTTGATGGGAGAAGCATGAGGCAGTTGTTCATTCTGGAGGCTTGTATATTCTCTGTGAAGTAGGAATGACTTCATCTGATCAGAGAGAAGGGGAAGTAGGGTTTAAGAAATGGTTAAAATCTGAAACAGCCACTGTGGAGAATGAGAGAAAGCTGACAAGGGAAATAGATAAGGATTGCCAGGAAGCACTGAGGGTCCATTTGGAGTTGGAGACCATAAATTCAGAGCAGCACCAGTGATTTACAGTGACACCAATCTGTGTGGATTTCCAGCAGTGCTTAGCAACCAGAGATGGGCAATAATTGGATTCATCCAAGTTGTGTTTTGCCAGAAGTTGAATTGGGAAAACAGTGGGGCAAGGGTATTTGGTAAGAGATAGGTTGAAGTGACACAAAATGGGATGTAGTCTGGATAGGGAAGGAAGGAAAGACGGGGGAAGTTAGTATGCAGAGAGAAATGAATGCTGGTATCATGGGTTAGCAAAGTAATATCTCAAGTTCATCTCTAAGGAGTGATTTTCACAATGCCTTTCAGTTTGCTAATCAAGCACTCCACACCCCAATTACCCTAACAACTCATAACCCAAAAAGAAAAGGAAGGAGCAGGTGCTCAGTAGAGGTGGGACAGTGAGCCTCCATACCTGTCTCTTACATAGGCTCTCAGTAAATGAAACCAGCACCCACTCAGTTGCTCAAACCAAACTCTTAGGAATTACCTTTGAAAATCCCATTTCCCTCAATCTCTGTCACTGAATCCATCACCAAATTCTATTGGTTCCAGTTCCCAATATATCTCAATTCTGTTTACTTTTCTCCATTTGTACTGCCAGCATTTGAGTCCAAGCCACCATGATTTCTCCTCAGAAATTTTGAAAAGATCACTCTGGCTGCAGTGTGGAGAACAGACAGGAGGCAAGATTGACCACAGTTAGATCAGCTACAAGGATATTAAAATATCCAGGCAAGAGTTAATGACAGTTTGTACTAGCTAGTTTTGGAAATGGAGAAAAGCAAATGACTTTGAGAGACACTTCAGGAGATGAAATGAAAGGTTTGGAATACCCATCCTGCCCCCTGCTCCTCAGCTTGGTGGCTAATGACTACTTATTTTTTTCTGAGGTCAATTTCTACCTTCTCAGAGAGTCTTTTCCTGATATTCCAGATGAGGTTATATACAATCCCAATAAATGTCCATGGAACTAATATGATAGAAAGTATTCTTGTAAAGATAAAGAGACTTGAGCATGAATATGGGTAAGAGAAAGCTCTGGTAAGAAGAGAGTGAAGATATCAAATTGAAGAGGTAACCAACAGAGTGAGAGTCCTAAGGAGAGGGGCAAGGAATCTGGAACCCAGGTGGGTGATCAGTCTTGAATCAGAGGAAACAACTAGTGTTGCACTCCCACTGAGCTGGGATTACACTGGAAACAGAGGTCCCATGCTGGTGATGAGACCCCTGGTTCTTAGCTCTTCCTTAATTGAAGCCTCTCTTTGAACTTCAAAATATTTCCTGTTCTTCCAGATGTAGCTATACTTTTAATATCCTTTGATCAGAAACTACATAATGGTAAGAAACTCATGAATTTGGAAAAGCTTTTCTTTTTGTTAGTCACAGCTTTATCCACTCACCTTTAAAGTAGCATATGTATGTGTGAAATATATATTTTTTTCCCTAGAAAATGCCTGGTGCAGTAAAACTTTGCAAATCAGAATGATCTCTGCCCCAGGATTCTGTCTACAGGTTGGAAATCAGGATCTATTCTAAACCATTGACAAATGGCAATTCATACCATCTGTAACTATCTGTCTTCCCCCTAGACTGGGAAATCTTCAGGCAGAGAAATTGTGCCTTTCAGTATCCCCAGCACCTAGTATAGGACAGAAGACAAAATGGTTTTTAAAAATTCTGGTTGAATGAATGAAAATAGAATTATTTACATGATGATTTTATTATTATTTAAAGAGAGATGCCCAGATACCCATATATTCTCACATATTCCATTTTTATTTTTTAAAAAAGGCCTGATTTTTTTTCTCCTCCTAGTGATTAAGATAATTCAAATTCAGCCCATTTCCTTAAGGTCCTCATTTTGGATTCCTGTCTATTTAAGCCAAGCCTGTCCTGGCTCAGGTTCATTTTTCTGTTTCTAGACAGTTTTCAGCAATGCATCATCTTAGTAAAGTGCCTGGCTCATTCCACGGAGTAAAATGTACTAAACGTGCAGGCACATCCTGTCCTTCAGATGTTCCAGCTCAAAACTCAAATTTCTGCATTTGCTCATGCTTATTTGCCTAAATGTATCTTGTAGGATTAGTTTAAGCCACTGCATGCAGCTGACTTCTTATTTTGAACATTAATATACAAATCTGAAGGGAGGAATCACCTGGCCTTACATCAATGAAATAAAAAAGCATTTCAGCCCTGGGCACGTTAATTGGATCCTTTTGATGGGAGAGGCCAACGGAGACACCAAATCCCAGGATGTGATTCTTTAACTTCAAGCTGTCCTTGGAATAATGGAGAGAGAGCTGACTGTGTGAGCTCTTGGGGGGACTACTCACCAGGAACAAATTGACAAATGGATTTGAAAGTACAATTGGAGAGTCAGCTGTCATTTCACAGGTGGCCCAATGTTACAATTGAGTAAGTGTGGTTCTTTCAGCCACCAATTTGCAGTGGTGAAAATGTCCCACATAGGCAGTAGACAATAAGAATTATTGCTTTGGAGATGGGAAAGGCTGATTGGTGGTCTTGAAATAGATGGAATGTACACACACACACACACACACACACACACACACACACACACACGTGTGGACACTGTAGGTTGGGACCCAGATGCCACTAATGTAGACTCCTGCTCTGATTGGCTAACTCCCCTGTATTCTCAGCCCCCTCTCCCAACATCCTGTCCACCCCTTGCCTTTGTAAAAACATGACTGTTGCCTGAGGATGTCACTGCTCATGTAGCCCTCTGAGGTGGAGACTGTATTTTCAGGTTTGTATTTCCAAATGCCTCAGGATGAGGGAGGAAATCCTGATTATTCTCCTTGACTCTTTGGCTACTTCCAGACCACTTCTGTCCCTCTTTTCAAAAGCCATCTCTCCTTTGAGACTCATGAATTAAAATATAACCTGCTCCCCTCAAACACTCACATACACTGCTGCCAGTGCTGGCCTGGTCACCGCCCCCCCCCCCATTCACTGAGGACTTAGCACCTGGTTGTTTATGTTCTTCTATGTCCTAGTTACTATGTAGCATAAGGTCCAAATAAATGACTCACCTAATACCCTGTTGTTAGGACTAAATTGTGTTTCCTCTCCAAGTCCTAAGTCCCAGTACCTCAGAATGTGACTGTAGAGATATTTTTTAAATACTATTTATTTATTTATTTACTTACTTACTTATTTACTTATTTGAGAGAGAGAGAGAGCATGTGAGCAGGGAGAGGAGCAGGGAGGAAGAAAGAGGGATGGGGAAATAATCTCTGGTAGACACCTCACTGAGCACAGAACCTGATAACATCAATCGATCTCACAACACTGAGATCATGGCTTGAGCCAAAACCATGAGTCAGACACTTAACTGACTGAGCCACCCTGGCACCCTTATTTGGAGATTTTTAAAGAAAAAGAAACATATTCTTGTGTGTGTGTGTGTGTGTGTGTGTGTGTGTGCGTGCGTGTGTGCGCGCGCTTTTTGTTATTATATTGTTATGTTAGTCACTACACAATACATCATTAGTTTTTGATGTAGTGTTCCAAGATTGATTGTTTATGTATAACACCCAGTGCTCCATGCAATACATCCCCTCCTTAATACCCATCGCCAGGCTCACCCATCCCTCCACTCCCTTCTCCTCTAAAACCCTCAATTTGTTTCTTGGAGTCCACAGTCTCTCATGGTTCATTTCCCCCTCCAATTCCCTCCTTCACTTTTCCTTTCCCTCTCCTAATGGAGAAAGAAGAACCATCTTACACTGTTGGTGGGAATGCAAGTTGGGGCAGCCACTTTGGAAAACAGTGTGGAGATTCCTCAAAAATTAATTCGGGGTATTGTCCCCAAAGATACAGATGTAGTGATAAGAAGGGCCATATGTAATCCAATGTTCATAGCAGCGGTGTCTACAATATCAAACTGTGGTAATAGATGAGATACCCTTCAACAGACAAATGGATAAATAAGATGTGGTCCATATATACAATGGAATATTACTCAGCCATCAGAAAGGATGAATATCCAAATTTTTCATCAACACATATGGGAATAGAGGAGATTATGCTGAGTGAAATAAGTGAAGCTGAGAAAGGCAATTGTCATATGGTTTCACTTACTTGTGGAACATAAGGAATAACATGGAAAAAATATATATTCTTGACAACTTGTTGAAGAAATTAAGGCAGATTGTCTTCAGGAGGACTATCTCACTAGGCGTAGGGATTGCCACACTGGGGTTTTGTAGTAGAGTAGAGAGATCAGGCTCAACTCCTACTACAAGAAGGACAAATGAAGATTCTATAGCCAAGGACCTGGGGAATGGGTGGTCTGTGGATAGGAAGTTACTAAGGTGAAACCACAAGGATAAAGGGTGGGATTTGGCTAAAGGACATAATGAAATTCTCACTGGAGGCAGGCCAGTATAATAAGACATCACCTGGGAATGATGGAGGATGAGGAATCAGATTAGATATTAAGGATGATCAGACATTGATGGTGGGGCATTCTGGTTAAAGTGACTTAGCAGTATCCTTACTAAAATTGGACAATGCAGAGATGAGCATGGAAGCCCCAAAATAAAGACCTTTTTGAGAAGAGAGCTTGGAAGAGTGGAGTTTGGATAAAGGAGAGAATCTTTGTCAAGATAGGGTCTTTAACAAGGTAAACAAGGTAAAATAAGTTATATGGATGGGCCCCGGTTTAATATGCTTGGTGTCCTTACAAAAAGAGGAGATCAGGACACACATAAACCCAGAGACTGGGGGATGATTGTATGAGGACACAGTGAGGAAACAGCTATCTGCAAGCCAAGAAGAGGCTTTAGAAGAAATCAAACCTGCCAACACCTTGATCTTGAACTTCTAACCTCTAGAATCTCCAGAATTCTAAGAAAATAAATTACTGTGAGGAAAATAAATTCCAGACTTCCAGTCTGTAGTGTTGTGTGATGGCAGCCCTAGCAAACTAATACAGTAATCTTTTGGGTTTTTCTACCTTCTCATCCTCCAATGGCACTTGATTGTACCTCAAAATTGATGCCCAAGGCTTCCCCCTGGACTCTAAAGTATCCAGTCAAAATAGTACTGCTACCTCCAAAATTATAATTCCAGCACCCTTCCCTCTGTCAGCATCCTATCCCTATATTTATTTTCTCAAGTGCTCCACTGATCATTCGGAAACTCAGTGATTGATTCCCACCTCCTCCAACACATGTATACTTTCCCTTTGTCCAATAGTTCCCCTTGGTCAACAGTTCCCTTATTTTATCACTGAGACTTTGTGGTCCATTGGTATAACCACCCCCTTGTAAAGAGCCTCACCTTCTTGCTCATCTCTTCATTTAACATACTCTTCTGAAAAACTCCAACTACAGGTGAACTCAATCATTTTGTTCTCCATGCCTGCATCCAAGCACACATCCATGCTGACAAGGTTATCTTTGTTTCATTTTTTAATTTACCCCTTTCTTCACTGAGACCAACACTAAGAAATATCCTACTAATCCCACATGAAGATCAGCCTGTCTTTAGGAGGACCTTCACTAGTGGCCAGCAAGCCTATGGATTTTCCTGGTACCTCAGTTTCCACTCACTAAGAAGCCTACTTCCTGTTCTCCCTCTTGCAAACCTCCTGTGCCTGTTCTCTTGGCTTCTTCATAGCAAAGGTTCTAGGAAGAGATGACTGCATTTACTTTATATTTGCTTTGACTCCTGTTAGTTATTCTTTTACTCAGTGTACTCAATATAGCTACCACAGCTTCAAGTGTAATTGATTTGGGCAGGGTTACCAGCAACCTCCTTGTTATTAAATCCCACACTTATATGCTTCTTTTTACTCTAGACCTCTTGGCTTCATTTAACACAGTTGATTATTCCCTCCTTCTCAGCACACTTTCCGTGACATCACTCTCTTCCTTTTCCCCCCTCTGGCAACTTCTCAGATTTCCTCTCCTGTATCCAATTGCTGCATACTCGACTTTTGTGTGGTCTTCTCTATGCTCTCCAGGACTCACCTTGGGACCTTTGCTTTCTCTTCCCACTCTCATCCATTTCTACAGCTTTCAGTGGCATCCCAGGATGGTGACTCCCTAATTCATACCCGCCTATAGCATAGCCTTATACATACATAGCAGACAACCTTGGAATTGACATGTCCCCACATCTGAGTATTGCCTAGTTTTACCTACCTCTGCAAATGCTGCCATCTTCTTCTCAATCTCTCAGTGGGAAACCTGGATGCTGGCCTTGCTCCTCCCTCTCTTTCCATCCTTTCTCCCACAACCAATCCATTATTAAGTCTAATTCTTTCCATCTCCTAAACACAGCTGGAAACAACGGACTTTATTTCTCTGCTATGGCTGCCTTTCAGTCCAGTGACTTTCAAATTTCTTAAACAGACAACTGCAACTGGTGTCCCTGGTTTGGCTCTCAGCTTCTTTGATTTATTCTCCACCCAACAGTGAGTATGGTCTTTTTTTTTTTTTCTTTTCAGTGTTCCAGAAGTCATTGTTTATGCACCACATCCAGTGCTCCATGCAATACGTGCCCTCCATAATACCCACCACCAGGCTCACCCAACCTCCCACCCCCGCCCCTCCAAAACCCTCAGATTGTTTTTCAGAGTCCATAGTCTCTCATGCTTCATTTCCCCCTCTAATTTCCCCCAACTACCTTTTCCACTCCATCTCCCCATGTCCTCCATGTCATTCCTTATGCTCCACAAATAAGCAAAACCATGTGATAATTGACTCTCTCTGCTTGACTTATTTCACTCAGCATAATCTCTTCCAGTCCCATCCATGCTGATACAAAATTTGGGTATTCGTCCCTTCTTTTTTTTTTTTTTTAAAGATTTTATTTATTTATTTGTCAGAGAGAGAGAGAGGGAGAGAGAGCAAGCACAGGCAGACAGAATGGCAGGCAGAGGCAGAGGGAGAAGCAGGCTCCCTGATGAGCAAGGAGCCCGATGTGGGACTCGATCCCAGGACGCTGGGATCACGACCTGAGCCGAAGGCAGCTGCTTAACCAACTGAGCCACCCAGGCGTCCCATATTCGTCCTTTCTGATGGAGGCATAATACTCCATAGTATATATGGACCACATCTTCCTTATCCATTCGTCTGTTGAAGGGTGCCTTGGCTCTTTCCACAGTTTGGCAACTGTGGCCATTGCTGCTATGAACATTGGGGTACAGACGGCCCTTCTTTTCACTACATCTGTATCTTTGGGGTAAATACCCAGTAGTGCAATTGCAGGGTCATTGGGAAGCTCTATTTTTAATTTCTTTTTTTTTAATTAAATTTTATTTTTTATAAACATATAAGATATTTTTATCCCCAGGGGTACAGGTCTGTGAATCGCCAGGTTTACACA
>NW_019154093.1:5874414-5889524 GCF_002288905.1 Enhydra lutris kenyoni
AAGAGAAGAGAGAAGAACCACATGGTCCTTTCAATTGATGCAGAAAAAGCATTTGACAAAATCCATCATCGATTCCTGATTAAAACGCTTCAAAGTATAGGGATAGTGGGAACATTCCTGAACTTCATAAAATCTATCTATGAAAGACCCACAGCAAATATCATCCTCAATGGGTAAAAGCTTGTAGCCTTCCCGTTGGGATCAGGAACACGACAAGGATGCCCACTCCCACCACTCTTGTTCAACATAGTATTTTATTTTTTTCAGTGTTCCAAGATTCATTATTTATGCACTACACCTAGTGCTCCATGAAGTACATGCCCTCCTTAATACCCACCACCAGACTCACCCTCCCCCTACCCCTTCCCTTCCAAAACTCTCAATTTGTTTCTCAGAGTCCACAGTCTTTTATAGTTCATCTCCCCCTCCAATTTCCCCCAATTCATTTTTCCTTTCCTTCTCCTAATGTCCTCCATATTATTCCTTATGTTCCACAAGTAAGAAAACCATATGATAATTGACTTTCTCATGGCTTATTTCATTCAGCATAATCTCCTCCAGCCTCGTCCATGTTGATACTACTATTTACCCCAAAGATACAGATGTAGTGAAAAGAAGGGCCATATGTACCCCAATGTTCATAGCAGCAATGTCCACAATTGCCAAACTGTGGAAAGAGCTGAGATGCCCTTCAAAAGATGAAGGAATAAAGAAGATGTGGTCCATATATACAATGGAATATTATGCCTCCATCAGAAAGGATGAATACCCAACTTTTGTATCAACATGGCCCAACATATTATTTGTCTTGGTGAACATTGTATTTGCCCTGAAAATCATGTGTTTTCTATCACATTAGGTCAGAATGTTTGGCAGTATCATCTAGCTCCTTTAAAACTTAACACATTAAAAAAAAAAAAAACTTAACACCTACTACATGTATAAAATACTATAAATAATATATACATAGTAACCATATACATATAGCTTTTCTATAAATTCCTAAGAGAATTATGATTATATATTTTCCCATTTCTCCCCTTAATTTTATCAATCTTTGTTTCCTGTATTTTGAAGTTTTATTATCAGGTGCATATATTTTATTTTTCTTATGTTGTCCTAAAATAGTGATGCTTTAATCCTATGAAATGTATCTCTGGTAATATTCTTTGTCTTAAAGTCTATTATGTCTGATATTTATAATGTCATTTCACCTTTTACTTTTTTTTATTTTTTTATTTTATTTTTTATAAACATATAATATCATTTCACCTTTTAAATATATGTTTATGCTTGGGAAATTGTTTTCCTTTAAAAAAAAATCTCAAACTATGACATCCTTGTACTTATTTTTTAAAGGTTTATTTATTTTTAGAGAGAGAGAGAGAGAGAGAGCATGAGCAGGAGAGGCAAAGGGAGAGAGAGAGCGGGAAACTCAAGCAGACTCTGCACTGAGTGTGGAGCCCAGTGTGGGGCTTGATATCATGACCCTGAGATCAGGGCCTGAGCTGAAACCAAGATTTGGATGCTTAACTGACTGCACCACCCAGACACCCTCATATCCTTGTATTTAAAGTGTATATTTTATAGACAGCATATAGCTAGGCCATGATTCTTGTGATCCATTTTTAAAATATCTGCCTTTTAACTGAAATGTTTAATCCATGTATATTTAACATAATTATTAATAAAGTTGAATTTAAGTCTACTGTTTGCCAATTGATTTTCTAATATACATTTTTATTGAGATAATTCTATATTCTTGTGTAGTTGTAAGAAATAATACAGGGAGATCCCTTGAACTTTTTGCTCAGTTTGCTTCAATAGTAGTAATAGTTTGCAAAATAATAGTATAATATCACAACCAGGATAGGGACATTGATACAATCTATCAGTCTTATTCAGGTTTCCCTAGTTTTACTTGTGTGCATGTGTGTATGTGTGCAGTATGCATTAAATTACATATATCTTTATCATCTGTATAAGTTTCTGTATCCAAAACCATGGTCAAAATACTGAACAATCCCAACACCACAAAGTCTCTCATGTTGCCCTTTTATAACCATACCCACTTCCCTACCCCACCCCCATCTCTTCACCCTCCACTTCCTAACCCCTGGCCACCACAAATTTGTATTCCATTTCTAAAATTTGATCATTTCAAAATGTTATATGTATAGAATCATATAGTATGCAACACTTTATGATTAGCTTTCTTCATTCAGCATAATTCCCTGCAGATTCATCCACATATGTATTACTAGTTTGTTCCTTTTTATTGCTGAGTAGAATTGCATGGTATGAATGTAGCACAGTTGTTTAACCATTCATGTGTTGAACTTCTGGGCTAATTCCAGTTTCTGGCTATTACAACTAAAGGTGCTATGAACATTCATGTGTATGTTTTTGTCTGAGCATAAAATTTCTTTTCTCTGGGATAAATGCCCAAGATTCCAATTGCTATGTTTTATGTTAATTGCATGTTTAGTTTTTAAAGAAACTGCCAGACTTTTCCAGAATGGCTGTACCATTTTACATTCTCCTAGCAATGCATGATGATTGTTTCTCTGCCTCCTTGACAGCATTTGATGTTGCCACTAGCTTGTATGTATGTATGTATGTATGTATGTATGTATGTATGTATTTAATTTTTGATGCCGATCTTAAATACAGTTTTATTTAAGGCATTGCATTTGCTTATAAAGTGCAATGTCTATTTCCTTTCCCTGTGAACATATTCCATATCCAAGTATCAAGAATGCCCAGTTTATTTACTATAGCAGCTTTGACATCAAAACTGCCATGGAATTTGGTAAAAGTTTGGGTTCTTTGATTATTTTTCATCAAAGAGGTTGATTAAGCCAACCTGAGAATAGGTCTAACATTGTTCCACACAAAGTATTTTTTATTTTTTAAGATATTATTTTAAGTAATCTCTACACCCAACATGGGGCTCAAATTTGCAACTCTGAGATCAAGAGTCACATGCTCTACTGACTGAGCCAACCAGGCACCCCACCCACTATTTTTAATTTTAGCTATTCTGATAGAGGCATAATGATATTTCATGTGGTTTTCTTGGTTGCATTTGCCTGATGGCTGGTGACATTCAACATCTTTTTACATGTTTATTTTCCATCTGCATTTTCCTCTATGGTGAAATATCTATTCATGTCTTTTGCTTATTTTTTAAATTTTGTTTAAAATTTTAAGTTTTGAGTTTTGAGTTTTGAGAGTTCTTCATATATTCCAGATACTGGCCTTTTGCTGGATATGTGTTTTGCAAATATTTTCTTCCAGTCTTATATTTTTATCTTTTTCACATGGCCTCTCACAGAGCAAAAGTTTTACATTTTTTTTAAGATTTAATTTATTTATTTGAGAGAGAAAGAGAGCAGCAGAGAGAGAGAGGGAGAAGCAGACTCCCTGCTAAGCAGGGAGTCTGATATGGGGTTCAATCCCAGAACTCTGGGGTCATAACCTGAACTGAAGGCAGACACTTAACCAACTGAGAGACCCAGGTGCCCTGCAAAGTTTTAAATTTTGATGAGATTCAGTTCATCAAGTTTTTCCTTTTAGGAATCATACTTTTGGTGTCAAGTATAAAAATTCTTTGAATAGCCCTAGTCCTGAAAATATATGCACTTTTTTTTTTCTATGAATGGATGAAATAAATTTTATTTGGCAACTTACCTACTGTGTATTTAGAAAGTTTTAAAATAATTTGCTAATATAAATAGTTAAATATAAATGCAGATTTTTTTCCTTATTTCCTCTGAACAAATTACTAGATATAAAATTGATAGGTTAAAGAGGAAAGATTTTTTTCCCTAGATTTATTGAGAAGTAATTGACATACACCTGTGTGTAAGTTTATGGTTTGATTTACATCCTCATATGGTTTTTGCTAAAGGTTTTAGAGCCTTACATTTTACATTTAAATTATGATACATTTTTATTTAATTTGTGTTTAAATATTGAAAAGATTCTTTTCCTTCATTCAATTGCTTTTGCATTTTGGTCAAAAATTAGTTGGGCATATTTGTGCGGCATTATTTCTGGATCCTTTATTATTAACCACTGATTTATCTACCTGTTTATTAGTTCCACACTGTTTTTTATTACTGCAGCTATTTAGTAAGCCTTAATATTGGGTAATTTCTTGCAATTTATAGTTTTTGTCAAAATTGGTTAGCTATTCTAAGACTGGTATTTTTTCCACGTAAATTTTAGAATAACCTTCTTTATACTTATGAAAATATTTGCAGGAATTTTTCTAAAAATTGCGTTAAATCTATAGATCAATTTGGGGACAATTCACATATTATGTTGAAACCCAATCCATGAACATGGTATATCACTTTATTTATTTAGGACTTTTATTTCTTTCATCAGCATTTTGTAATTTTGAGTATGCAGATCCTGCACATGCCTTATTAATTTTATATCTAGTTAGTTTGTTTATTTTCTTTGGAGCAAAGCTACCATGGTTTTTCCTTTATTTTCTTTTTTAAAGGTATTGTGTTTTAAAATTTGCTGTTGGCATGTTCATAGGTGTGTATGTTGATATGTATAATACAATTGTTTTTTTTTTAAATTTACTATTTCTAGTTCACAACCAGAGATACTCTTTATTTTTTTAAATATTTTATTTTTTTATTACCATATAATGTATTATAAGCCCCAGGGGTACAGGTCTGTGAATTGCCAGGTCTACACACTTCACAGCACTCATCATAGCACATACCTTCCCTAATGTCCATAACCCAATCACCCTCTCCCTACCCCCCTCCCCCTAGCAACCCTCAGTCTCTTTTGTGAGATTAAGAGTCTTTTATGGTTTATCTCCCTCCTGATCCCATCCTGTTTCATTTATGCCTTCCCTACCCCCCCAAACCTCCAATTTGCCTCTCAAATTTCTCATATCAGGGAGATCATATGATAATTGTCTTTCTCTAATTGACTTATTTCACTCAGCATAATACCCTCTAGTTCCATCCACTCATTGCAAATGGCAAGATTTCATTTCTTTTGATGACTGCATGGTATTCTATTGTAGATATACCACATATTCTTTATCTGTTCATCTGTTGATGGACATCTAGGTTCTTTCCATAGTTTGGCTATTGTGGACATTGCTGCTATAAACATTCTGGTGCACGTGCACCTTCGGATCATTACATTTGTATCTTTAGGATAAATACCCAGTAGTGCAATTGCTGGGTCATAGGGTAGCTCTATTTTCAACTTTTTGAGGAATCTCCATGCTGTTTTCCAGAGTGGTTGCACCAGCTTGCATTCCCACCAAAGTGTAGGAGCGTTCCCCTTTCTCCGCATCCTCGCCAGCATCTGTCATTTCCTGACTTGTTAATTTTAGCCATTCTGACTGGTGTGAGTTGGTATCTCATTGTGGTTTTGATTTGTATTTCCCTGATGCCAAGTGATGTGGAGCACTTTTTCATGTGTCTATTGGCCATTTGGGTGTCTTCTTTGCAAAAATGTCTGTTCATGTCCTCTGCCTATTTCTTGATTGGATTATTTGTTCTTTGGGTGTTGGGTTTGATAAGTTCTTTATAGGTTTTGGGTGCAGTTGTAAATGATATTGACTCCTTAATTTCTCTTTCTTCAGTCTTGCTGTTGGTGTATAGAAATGCAACTGATTTCTGTGCATTGATTTTATATCCTGATACTTTACTGAATTCCTGTACAAGTTCTAGCAGATTTGGAGTGGAGTCTTTTGAGTTTTCCACATAAAGTATATCATCTGCAAACAGTGAGAGTTTGACTACTTCTTTGCTGATTTGGATGCCTTTAATTTCTTTTTGTTGTCTGATTGCTGAGGCTAGGACTTCCAGTAGTATGTTGAATAGCAGTGGTGATAATGGACATCCCTGCCATGTTCCTGACCTTAGCAGAAAAGCTCTCAGTTTTTCTCCATTGAGAATGATATTTGCTATGGGCTTTTCATAGATGGCCTTGATGATATTGGGGTATGGACCATCTATCCCTACACTTTAAACGGTTTTGATCAAGAAAGGATGCTGTACTTTGTCAAATGTTTTTTCAACATCTATTGAGATTATCATATGGTTCTTGTTCTTTCTTTTCTTTTTTTTATTATCACTGATTGATTTGGGGATGTTGAGCCAACCTTGCAGCCCAGGAATAAATCCCACTTGGTCATGGTGAATAATCCTTTTAATGTACTGTTGGATCCCATTGGCTAGTATTTTGGTGAGAATTTTTGCATCCGTGTTCATCAAGGATATTGGTCTGTAATTCTCCTTTTTGATGGGGTCTTTGTCTGGTTTTGGGATCAAGATAATGTTGGCCTCATAAAATGAGTTTGGAAGTTTTCCTTCCATTTCTACTTTTTGGAAAAGTTTCAAGAGACTAGGAATTAATTCTTCTTTAAATGCTTGGTAGAAGCCCCAGGGAAGCCATCTGGCCTTCAGCTCTTGTTTGTTGGGAGATTTTTGATGATTGCTTCAATCTCCTTACTGGTTATGGGTCTGTTGAGGTTTTCTATTTCTTTCTGGTTCAGTTGTGGTAGTTTATATGTCTCTAGGAATACATCCATTTCTTCCAGATTGTCAAATTTGCTGACATATAGTTGCTCATAATATGTTCTTATAATTGTTTTTATTTCTTTGGCATTGGTTGTGATCTCTCCTCTTTCATTCATGGTTTTATTTATTTGGGTCCTTTCTCTTTTCTTTTTGATAAGTCTGGCCA
Source organism: Enhydra lutris kenyoni (assembly GCF_002288905.1). NCBI lineage: Eukaryota > Metazoa > Chordata > Mammalia > Carnivora > Mustelidae > Enhydra > Enhydra lutris. Next base: position 5,881,150 of record NW_019154093.1, read on the forward strand.
GGGGGTTATCAATCTTATTAATTCTTTTAAAGAACAAGCTCCTAGTTTTGTATATTTGTTTTTTGTTTGTTTGTTTGTTTCTGTTTCATTGATTTCTGCTCTGATCGTTATTATTTCTCCCCCTGCTGGGTTTAGGCTTTCTTTTTTGTTCTTTCTCCAGCTCCCTTAGGTTTAGGGTTAGGTTGTTTATTTGAGACCTTGTTTCTTGATAAAGGCTTGTATCACTATATAGTTTCTTCTCAGTACTGTGTCCCACAGATTTTGAACTGTTGTGTTTTCATTATCATTTGTTTCCATGAATTTTTCAATTCTTCTTTAATTTCCTGGTTGACCCATTCATTCTTTAGAAGGATGCTCTTTAGCTTCCATGTATTTGGGTTCTTTCCAAATTTCCTATTGTGATTGAGTTCTAGTTTTAGAGTATTGTGGTCTGAAAATATGCAGGGAATGATCCCAATATTTTGGTACTGGTTGAGACCTGATTTGTGGCCCAGGATGTGATCTATTCTGGAGAATGTTCCATGTGCACTAGAGAAGAATGTGTGTTCTGTTGCTTTGGAATGGAATGTTCTGAATATATCTGTGATATCCATCTGGTCCAGTGTGTCATTTAAGGCTTTTATTTCCTTGTTGATCTTTTGCTTGGATGGTCTGTCCATTTCAATGAGGGGGGTGTTAACTTCCCCTACTATTATTGTATTATGGTCAATGTGTTTCTTTGATTTTGTTATTAATTGTTTTATATAGTTGGTCTCCCATGTTAGGGGCATAGATATTTTTAAAATTGTTAGATCTTCTTGTTGGACAGACCCTTTGATTATGATATAGCATCCTTCCTCAGGTCTTATTATAGTCTTTGGCTTAAAATCTAGTTTATCTGATATAAGGATTGCCATCCCAACTTTCTTTTGATGTCCATTAGCATGGTAAATTGTTTTCCAACCCCTCTTTAAATCTGGAGGTGACTTTGGGTCTAAAATGAGTTTCTTGTAGATAGCATATTGATGGGTTTTATTTTTTTAATCCATTCTGATACTCTGTGTCTTTTGATTGGGGGCATTTAGCACATTTACATTCAGGGTAACTATTGAATTTAGTGCCATTGTATTGCCTGTAAGGTGACTGTTACTGTATATTGTCTCTGTTCCTTTCTGTTACTTTTAGGCTCTCTCTTTGCTTAGAAGACCCCTTTCAATATTTCCTGTAGAGCTGGTTTGGTGTTTACAAGTTGTTTTAGTTTTTGTTTGTCCTGGAAAATTTTATCTCTACTTCTATTTTCAATGATAGCCTAGCTGGATATAGTATTCTTGGCTGTATTACAATTGCTTTTTATATACTGATCTTATATCCTGCAACTATTTGAACTCACTAGTTAGCTTTAGAAGGGTTTTTTGTATGAAGACTTTTTGGGAGTTACTTTGTATTCAATCATGTCATCAGCAAATAGAGATTATTTCATGTATTCCTTTTCCTTGCCTGTATTCCTTTTATATCCTTGCCTATATTCCTTTTATTTCTTTCTTTTTCTTTTTCTTTTTCTTTTTTTTCCTTATTGCAATAGCTAGAACTTCCAGATCTGTTTGGTAAGAGTATTGAGAATGGAAATTCATATCTTGCTCCCAATCCTAGGGAGAAAAGATTTAAGCTTTCACCAATAAGTGCCAGTATTAACCGTAGGTTTTCTGAAGATGCTTTATATCAAGTTGAATTAATTTCCCTCTATTCCTATTTTTCTGAGAGTTTTTGTCATAAATGAGTGTTGAATTTGTCAAAATTTTTTCTGCATCAGTTCTTTTGATCATATGATTTTTCCTTTTTTAGCTTATATAATAGGTTACACTGAGCTTTGAATATTGAACCAACCTGACATACCTAGAATAAGTCTCATTTGGTCATGGCATGTATTGGTAATATACAATACATATATTGGCATGTAATTATTTTTATACATTGTGGGATTCATTTTACTAAAATTTTCAGATATTGGTGTCTAAATTCATAAGAGTTTTTGCCTGGTTTTCTTTATTTGTACTGTGTCTGTTTGGTTTTGATGACTTTATAAAATGACCTGAGAAATGTTTCCTCTCTATGTTAGTTTTCTGTTCATATTAGTCTCCAGTGCTGCTGTAACACATCAACACAAGTAATACAAGAAGCTTATTATTATTGTTTTGGAGGTCAGAAGTCTGAAGAGAGGTTCACTGGTCTAAACTGAATATGTTGGCTCGTGGCCTCTCCTTTCATCTTCAAAGCCAACAGCATAGTGTCCTCAAATATCTCTGAATCTGACCATACTACCACCCTCTTTCACTTGTAAGGTCACCTGTGGTTATGTCTGGCCTATCTGCATAATCCAAGATAATCTCTCCCATCCTAGCATTTTTTTTTAAAGATTTTATTTATTTATTTGACAGACAGAGATCACAAGTAGGCCGAGAGGCAGGCAGAGAGAGAGAGGTGGAGGCAGGCTCCCTGCAGAGCAGAGAGCCCAATGCGGGGTTCGATCCCAGGACCCTAGGATCATGACATGAGCTGAAGGCAGAGGCTTAACCCACTGAGCCACCCAGGTGCCCCCCATCCTAGTATTTTTAATAAAGTCCTTTTTGCCCTATAAAGTAACATTAACAGGTTCCAGCATCATTATCCTGCTTACCAACATCCTATTTTCTGAAGAGATTGTGTAAAATTGGTGTTAATTCTTCTTTAGATGTTTGCTAGAATTCTCCAGTGAAACTATCTGGGCCTGAATATTTCCTTTTTCCTGAACCTTTGTAGTTATGAATTCAACTTCTTTGCTAGCTTCAAGACTTACTCAGATTGCCTATTCATTTTGGCTGAGTTTTGGTAATTTATTGCTTTGGGGGAATTGGTTAACTTCTTCTATGTTGTCAAATTTATGAGTACTAAATTATAACATTCTTCTATTATCTTTTTAATGTCTGCAGGATCTGCAATAATAGCTTTTATTTTATTTCTACTATTGGTAATTCATGTATCTTTTCTGTTTTTATTTTTCTAGTTCTTGCTAGAAGTTTATCAATTTTGTTGATTTTTTTGAAGAATGAGTTTTTGCTTTGATATACATATAATGTATGTATATGTGTATATAATATATACATATAGAAATATATGTTATATAATACATATTTTGTATTATATGTACGTATAATGAGATATTATTCAGCTATGAGGAAGAAGGTATGTGTCTAGATTCATTTTTTGTGTGGATGTCCAGTTGTTCCAGCACCATTTGTTGAAAAGACTATTCCTTTCTTCATTTTATTGCGTTTGCTTCTTTATCAAAGATCAATTGCCCATATTTGTGTGAGTCTATTTCTGGTCTCTGTTCTGTTCCATTGATTTATTTGCCTGTTTCTTATCAATAATGTTTTGTTTTTTTATAGCTTTATACCAAGTCTTAAAGTTGGGTAGTATCAGTTCTTTGATTTTGGTCTTCTCAATATTGTGTTAGCTATTCTAGGTAATTTGCTTCTCCATATAAACTTTATTTTTTAATTTAATTTAATTTTTTTCAGTGTTTCAAAATTTATTGTTTATGCAAAACTTTAGAAAAAATTTATCTATATGCACAAAAAAAGTTGCTGGGATTTTGATTGGCATTGCATTGGATCTATGTAACAGGTTGTGGGAAACTGACATCTTGTCAATATGGAATCTTCCTACCCATGTGCATGTCATATCTCTACATTTGTTTAGATCTTCTTTTGTTTCTTTTACCGAGTCTTTTTCTTTTTTCATTTTCCTCATGTAGATTTTGTATATATCCTGCTAGTTTTATATCAAACCATTTAATTTTTGTGCTAATTTAAATGATATTGTGTTTTAAATGTCAAATTCCAATTTTTCATTCCTTGTCTATACAAAAGCAATTGATTTTTAATGTTAACCTTGTAACCTGAAACCTTGACATAATCACATATTTATTCCAGTTTTTTGTTGTTAATGAGTCTCTGAGATGGTCTACATAGACAATCGTGTCATCACAAAGAAAGTTTTATATCTTCCTTCCCACTCTGTATAAATTTTTTCTTTTGTTTTATTGCATTAGACAGGACTTCCAGTATGAAGTTGAAAATCAGTGGTAAAAGGGGACATCCTTGCCTTGTTCCTGGTCTTAGAAAAAAAGCATGTAGTTCCTTATCATTATGTGTGATGTTAGCTGAAGGGATTTTTATAGGTGTTCTATACTGAGTTGAGAAGATTCCCCTCTATTCATAGTCTTATTTTGCTTATTTTGCTAAATAGTCTTATTTTTCATAATATTTATTATGAAGTGGTATTGGATTTTGTCAAATGCTTTTCCTGCATCTGTTGATCTTATATGATTTTTCTTCTTTAAGTAGCTGATATGATGGATTACATTAATTATTTTCCAGTTTTTTAATAGCACTTATCACTAGTTATGTATGCACACACACACACACACACACACACACACACACACACACACATCTTTACTTTTTCATTCTCTGTCATTCCTACTAAACTGTAAACTCAAGTACCTACTATATTATGTACTCAATAAATATTAGTTAAATGAATAAACCATCACCCACTTATATTTATTTGTATCTACTAAGAAGCTGTGCGAAGAGGACAACAGTTTATTGTAGTCCAGGTGCAAGATAGAGATGAAGGGAACAGAGGGGAGAGATGCCACAATATTTGTTCCTCCCTAGTTTTTCCAGATGCTAGGTTTAAGCATCACTGGCTAGAGGGCTAAAGCCAACAGCTGATTGAGTTGTTTTGTTGAGAGCTATCATGGATTCAGGGATAAGCAAAACTGCTTTGGGTTTAGGTGACAGCGTGTGAGGGAGTTGTAGTGAAAACTATAATCCTGTTTTATAAATATTGTAATCCAGCAGGTAGGAGCTTGGAGCTATGGTAATTTGAGCTTTAAAGGTGACCTCCTTTGCATCTGCAGGCTGCATTTGGGGTATACACAATGAAAAAAAGAATCAGAGCTCTTCTTGACATGCCTTAAAATATGGTCTTTTTTTTTTTTTTAAGTCAAACATGTTTCCTTTCATAGAAGCTTATCTTTACTCTGAGTCCTAGTGCCTGGAAACATCAGTTCCATTTGACTGGTTTTATAGTTTCAGATATATTGTCTTACAGTATCCAACCTGGGCTGAGAGACCCTATTCTGGATACCACATCCAGAAAATCTGAAGACTTATAACCCTAGAGCCCTCAAATCCAGAAGGTGCTCTCCAGGAAGCCTGTTTCCTTAATCTCTAGCCATGATCTGTCTTATTTTAATAAAGGTATTCATCTAGATCCTTACCTGCCTGTAACAAATTTTACTCTTTTTTTTTTTTTTTTTTTTTTTTTTTTTTCAGAAAATCTTTGACTTTCAGGCTGGAATGTTTTAGATTCTGTTCCATATTTCTATCCATACCTGCTGTCATGGATGTCTGTGGGTCTAAATTTCCTTTGGGGAGCTATTCTTTGTCTTGTCTAGGTTCCTGTGGTTTGGTTGGGGTTGGCCCCTGACAGGTCCCAGGGTAGGCCCTGATCAGCCTAAGCCAATCCGTGCATGACATAATTTAGGCACTAGGATGATACAAGTATGATCATGTGGCCTAATTGTACCAACAAGTGTCAGACCCAGAACTTGGAACACTCTGTTGAGAGAGATACTCTCCCTTCCTGCCCAGTACAGATCATAAAGGATGAAAGATATAGTGCAGTTGTACCCTCATTGTGCTCATAAAGTAAGAACCTGTCAATGACTACATACTGGGGAGAGCAGAGCCAAACAGAGAGACAGAGAAAACTGGGTCCTGGTAGTGTCGTTTCAATGCCCGCATGAAGCCATGCCTGAAAATAATCTTTTTCATGACCTTTTCAGTTTTGTGATCCACTAAATTCTTTCAGGTTAAGTCATTTGGGGTTAGATTTTCTGTGATATGCAGCCAAGAAAAAAATGTGAACAACGCATTCTTCGTCATGTCTTTAAACACAGCCAGCACAAGTTTCCCTACTTGCTTTATCCACTGTTGTGGCCGGCATTGGCTGCCCATATTTGCATGGTCTTGACTGGCTGGTTGCTCTCTGCTGGGCTTGATTTTTGTGTTCTCTCAAGGAATGCCTGTTCCTGTCCTACAACCCCACCATCCACCTGCCATGCTATCTCTTTAGTCACTGACACTGTCCTGAGCCAGACTCCAGGTTTTGGCGTTTATGGCACTCCCTAAATATGACTTCTGGAACCAATTTTCAGTCAAATTATAAGAGCTCATTTGGAAGTTTCCACAGGAATAATTTTACCCCTCTAACATTTATACCTGTTTAAGTATGGTCAGAAGCAAGCAAAGAGCTCCAAGCAACCTTCTCTTCCAATTATGGTGTGCATATGTTTTTACCTGTCCAGGATCTCCTTGGGCCTGGGAAATCAATCTCACCTCACAAATAAAGTTGTATTAACCCACAGTGGGAACCCAGGAGAAAAGAAGGGGGAACAGAATGCATATTTCTATAAGATGCTTACACTTCTTTTAGGAGATGTGGTGGAGACTGCCTGGGGATCACATTCATCAGTTCCATTTCAGCTTCTAATATTAGCTGAAAATCTGTGTGTTCACATATGTTGATAAAACTTAGTGAATTATCACAAAGCCAGAATTTCAGGGTGTCTGTTCCTGCTGCATAGACTCTCAAATTCTTGAAAGTGTCTGGAAGCAGAGGTGCCACTAAGGAAATAACACTTCATCCTTTTGGATTATCCTGCAAGACAGAAAGAATTGTGAATTATCTTTTCTTGGTTTACAGATAAAAGCAGAGACTGAGAATCATGGGACCACAGAATGTGTGTCAGAGCCTGGAGGCCTAAAATAAGCTAAACTTGCTCTTTCAATTTATAAAGGATTCAAGATGATGTCAAGTGACTTGCCCAAGGTCACACAGTCAGTTATTGACAGAGTCAGGATGAAGATTTAAATCTCCTTGTTTCCAAAGCAGTGCTCTTTGACCACATCCCATTAGGACTTTATCATCAGTAGCAGAATTGCTTTAGGGCCCTACAGAGACATCTCACTGGTAAGGACATATTAGTTTCAGGAATAGTTCAGATTCTGTCCTTCATGTAAGGAAGTGTACTTGGTTCTGTTTTAAAGTAACAAACTACCCCAACCTTTGTGACTTCAGACAACAAATTATTATTACTCATAAGTCCACCAATTGGCTTAGACAACTCTTCTGGTCTGAGCTGGGCCAGGCCATTTACAGCAGTACTTACTCATGTGTCTGCTGTCTGATGGGGACTGACTTATCCAGAATGGGCTCAGCTAGGATAGCTCATCTTTGCCCTATGTAGTTTTTCATCCTCTAGCAGGAATGCCTCAACTTGTTCACACAGCAGCTGATCTGGTTTCCAAGAAGGGCAGTGGGATGGTTCAAAGCCCCTTGGGATGTAAGCTTGAAACTGGTGCAGTCTCACTTCTCTCACTTCCTGTTGGCTAAAGCAATTCATAAGATAAGCCCAGACTCAGAGGTTGAAAAATAGATTCTCCTTCTAGATGGGAAAAGTGAAAACTCACATTTTAGCCAGCAGGGATGGAGGGAAATAACTGCAGATTTGCAAATCATCTACCTCAGGAGATATGATGGCCCTTTGTTTTTAAGAAGGGCCTAGTTCATCCTAGTTTTTGGCATAAATATTTGGTCCATATATACTATGGAGTATTATGCCTCCCTCAGAAAGGATGAATACCCAGCTTTTGTATCAACATGTACGGGACTGGAAGAGATTATGCTGAGTGAAATAAGTCAAGCAGAGAGAGTCAATTATCATATGGTTTCATTTATTTGTGGAGTATAAGAAATAACACGGAGGACATGGGAAGATGGAGAGGAGAAGGGAGTTGGGGGAAATGTGAGAAGGAGATGAACCATGAGAGACTATGGACTCTGAAAAACAATCTGAGGGTTTTGAAGGGGTAGGGGGTGGGAGGTTGGGTGAGTCTGGTGGTGGGTATTATGGAGGGCACGTATTGCATGGAACACTGGGTGTGGTACATAAACAATGAATTCTGGTACACTGAAAAGAAATTTTTAAAATAATAATAAATAATTGTTTTAAAAGGGCCTAAATCATCCTAGATTTTGGCATAAATACTGCAGAAGCTTAATGCATACATATCAAATGAGTTTTGCTATCTCACTATTCATGAGAGTGCATGTGGATAAGATTATGATGTATTTGTGTCTATAGGGTTGAGCTTGTGTGTGCACATATACACATGTAAATTTGTGTTCTTTTATGTATTTTTTCTGTTTTTTTAATTTTAATTTTTTTTAATTTTATTTTTTATAAACATATAATATATTTTTATCCCCAGGGGTACAGGTCT
>NW_019154093.1:5889624-5902771 GCF_002288905.1 Enhydra lutris kenyoni
CCCCCCCCCCAAACCCCCTCCCCCCATCAACCCTCAGTTTGTTTTGTGAGATTGAGTCACTTATGGTTTGTCTCCCTCCCAATCCCATCTTGTTTCATTTACTCTTCTCCTACCCCCTTAACCCACCATGTTGCATCTCCTCTCCCTCATATCAGGGAGATCATATGATAGTTGTCTTTCTCTGATTGACTTATTTCACTAAGCATGATACCCTCTAGTTCCATCCACGTCGTCGCAAATGGCAAGATTTCATTTCTTTTGATGGCTGCATAGTATGCCATTGCGTATATATACCACATCTTCTTTATCCATCCGTCTGTTGATGGACATCTAGGTTCTTTCCATAGTTTGGCTATTGTAGACATTGCTGCTATAAACATTCGGGTGCACGTGCCCCTTCGGATCACTACGTTTGTATCTTTAGGGTAAATACCCAGCAGTGCAATTGCTGGGTCATAGGGTAGTTCTATTTTCAACATTTTGAGGACCCTCCATGCTGTTTTCCAGAGTGGTTGCACCAGCTTGCATTCCCACCAACAGTGTAGGAGGGTTCCCCTTTCTCCGCATCCTCACCAGCATCTGTCATTTCCTGACTTGTTAATTTTAGCCATTCTGACTGGTGTGAGGTGATATCTCATTGTGGTTTTGATTTGTATTTCCCTGATGCCGAGTGATATGGAGCACTTTTTCATGTGTCTTTTGGCCATCTGGATGTCTTCTTTGCAGAAATGTCTGTTCATGTCCTCTGCCCATTTCTTGATTGGATTATTTGTTCTTTGGGTGTTGAGTTTGCTAAGTTCTTTATAGATTTTGGACACTAGCCCTTTATCTGATATGTCATTTGCAAATATCTTCTCCCATTCTGTCAGTTGTCTTTTGGTTTTGTTAACTGTTTCCTTTGCTGTGCAAAAGCTTTTGACCTTGATAAAATCCCAATAGTTCATTTTTGCCCTTGCTTCCCTTGCCTTTGGCGATGTTCCTAGGAAGATGTTGCTGTGGTTGAGGTCGAAGAGGTTTCTGCCTGTGTTCTCCTCAAGGATTTTGATGGATTCCTTTCTCACATTGAGGTCCTTCATCCATTTTGAGTCTATATTCCTGTGTGGTGTAAGGAAATGATCCAATTTCATTTTTCTGCATGTGGCTGTCCAATTTTCCCAACACCATTTATTGAAGAGGCATTCTTTCCTGCTTTGTCGAAGATTAGTTGACCATAGAGTTGAGGGTCTATTTCTGGGCTCTCTATTCTGTTCCATTGATCTATGTGTCTGTTTTTGTGCCAGTACCATGCTGTCTTGATGATGACAGCTTTGTAATAGAGCTTGAAGTCCGGAATTGTGATGCCACCAACTTTGGCTTTCTTTTTCAATATTCCTTTGGCTATTCGAGGTCTTTTCTGGTTCCATATAAATTTTAGGATTATTTGTTCCATTTCTTTGAAAAAAATGGATGGTACTTTGATAGGAATTGCATTAAATGTGTAGACTGCTTTAGGTAGCATAGACATTTTCACAATATTTATTATTCCAATCCAGGAGCATGGAACATTTTTCCATTTCTTTGTGTCTTCCTCAATTTCTTTCATGAGTACTTTATAGTTTTCTGTGTATAGATTCTTAGTCTCTTTGGTTAGATTTATTCCTAGGTATCTTATAGTTTTGGGTGCAATTGTAAATGGGATGGACTCCTTAATTTCTCTTTCTTCTGTCTTGTTGTTGGTGTAGAGAAATGCAACTGATTTCTGTGCATTGATTTTATATCCTGACACTTTACTGAATTCCTGTACAAGTTCTAGCAGTTTTGGAGTGGAGTCTTTTGGGTTTTCCACATATAGTATCATATCATCTGCAAAGAGTGATAGTCTGACTTCTTCTTTGCCAATTTGGATGCTTTTAATTTCCTTTTGTTGTCTGATTGCTGAGGCTAGGACTTCTAATACTATGTTGAATAGCAGTGGTGATAACGGACATCCCTGCCGTGTTCCTGACCTTAGCGGAAAAGCTTTCAGTTTTTCTCCATTGAGAATGATATTTGCGGTGGGTTTTTATAGATGGCTTTGATAATATTGAGGTACGTGCCCTCTATCCCTACACTTTGAAGAGTTTTGATCAGGAAGGGATGCTGTACTTTGTCAAATGGTTTTTCAGCATCTATGGAGAGTATCATATGGTTCTTGTTCTTTCTTTTATTAATGTGTTGTATCACATTGATTGATTTGCGGATGTTGAACCAACCTTGCAGCCCTGGAATAAATCCCACTTGGTCGTGGTGAATAATCCTTTTAATGTACTGTTGAATCCTATTGGCTAGTATTTTGGTGAGAATTTTCGCATCTGTGTTCATCAAGGATATTGGTCTGTAGTTCTCTTTTTTGATGGGATCCTTGTCTGGTTTTGGAATCAAGGTGATGCTGGCCTCATGAAATGAGTTGGGAAGTTTTCCTTTCATTTCTATTTTTTGGAACAGTTTCAGGAGAATAGGAATTAGTTCTTCTTTAAATGTTTGGTAGAATTCCCCTGGGAAGCCATCTGGCCCTGAGCTTTTGTTTGTTTGGAGATTTTTGATGACTGTTTCAATCTCCTTACTGGTTATGGGTCTGTTCAGGCTTTCTATTTCTTCCTGGTTCAGTTGTGGTAGTTTATATGTCTCTAGGAATGCATCCATTTCTTCCAGATTGTCAAATTTGTTGGCGTAGAGTTGCTCATAGTATGTTCTTATAATTCTCTGTATTTCTTTGGTGTTAGTTTTGATCTCTCCTCTTTCATTCATGATTTTATTTATTTGGGTCCTTTCTCTTTTCTTTTTGATAAGTCTGGCCAGGGGTTTATCAATCTTATTAATTCTTTCAAAGAACCAGCTCCTAGTTTCGTTGATTTGTTCTATTGTTTTTTTGGTTTCTATTTCATTGATTTCTGCTCTGATCTTTATGATTTCTCTTCTCCTGCTGGGTTTAGGGTTTCTTTCTTGTTCTTTCTCCAGCTCCTTTAGGTGTAGGGTTAGGTTGTGTACCTGAGACCTTTCTTGTTTCTTGAGAAAGGCTTGTACCGCTATATATTTTCCTCTCAGGACTGCCTTTGTTGTGTCCCACAGATTCTGAGCCGTTGTGTTTTCATTATCATTTGTTTCCATGAATTTTTTCAATTCTTCTTTAATTTCCTGGTTGACCCATTCATTCTTTAGAAGGATGCTGTTTAGTCTCCATGTATTTGGGTTCTTTCCAAATTTCCTCTTGTGATTGAGTTCTAGCTTCAGAGCATTGTGGTCTGAAAATATGCAGGGAATGATTCCAATCTTTTGATAACGGTTGAGACCTGATTTAGGACCAAGAATGTGATCTATTCTGGAGAATGTTCCATGTGCACTAGAGAAGAATGTGTATTCTGTTGCTTTGGGATGAAATGTTCTGAATATATCTGTGATGTCCATCTGGTCCAGTGTGTCATTTAAGGCCTTGATTTCCTTGTTGATCTTTTGCTTGGATGATCTGTCCATTTCAGTGAAGGGAGTGTTAAAATCCCCTACTATTATTGTATTATTGTCGATGTGTTTCTTTGATTTTGTTATTAATTGGTTTATATAGTTGGCTGCTCCCACATTAGGGGCATAGATATTTAAAATTGTTAGATCTTCTTGTTGGACATTTCCTTTGAGTATGATATAGTGTCCTTCCTCATCTCTTAGTATAGTGTTTGGCTTAAAATCTAATTGATCTGATATCAGGATTGCCACTCCTGCTTTCTTCTGATGTCCATTAGCATGGTAAATTCTTTTCCACCCCCTCACTTTAAATCTGGAGGCGTCTTCGGGTTTAAGATGAGTTTCTTGTAGGCAACATATAGATGGGTTTTGTTTTTTTATCCATTCTGATACCTTGTGTCTTTTGATTGGGGCATTTAGCCCATTAACATTCAGGGTAAGTATTGAGAGATATCAATTTAGTGCCATTGTATTGCCTGTAAGGTGACTGTTATTGTATATTGTCTCTGTTTCTTTCTGATCTACTACTTTTAGGGTCTCTCTTTGCTTAGAGGACCCCTTTCAATATTTCCTGTAGAGCTGGTTTGGTATCTGCAAATTCTTTCAGTTTTTGTTTGTCCTGGAAGCTTTTAATCTCTCCTCCTATTTTCAATGATAGCCTAGCTGGATATAGTATTCTTGGCTGCATGTTTTCCTCGTTTAGTACTCTGAATATATCATGCCAGCTCTTTCTGGCCTGCCAGGTCTCTGTGGATAAGTCTGCTGCCAATCTAATATTTTTACCATTGTACGTTACAGACTTCTTTTCCCGGGCTGCTTTCAGGATCTTCTCTTTGTCACTAAGACTTGTAATTTTTACTATTAGGTGATGGGGTGTGGACCTATTCTTATTGATTTTGAGGGGGGTTCTCTGAACCTCCTGGATTTTGATGCTTGTTCCCTTTGCCATATTGGGGAAATTCTCTCCAATAATTCTCTCCAATATACCTTCTGCTCCCCATTCTGTTTCCTCTTCTTCTGGAATCCCAATTATTCTAATGTTGTTTCGTCTTATGGTGTCACTTATCTCTCGAATTCTCCCCTCATGGTCCAGTAGCTGTTTGTCCCTCTTTTGCTCAGCTTCTTTATTCTCTGTCATTTGGTCTTCTATATCGCTAATTCTTTCTTCTGCCTCATTTATCCTAGCAGTGAGAGCCTCCATTTTTGATTGCACCTCTTTAATAGCTTTTTTGATTTCAACTTGGTTAGATTTTAGTTCTTTTATTTCTCCAGAAAGGGCTTTTATATCTCCCGAGAAGGTTTCTCTAATATCTTCCATGCCTTTTTCGAGCCCAGCTAGAACCTTGAGAATCATCATTCTGAACTCTAGATCTGACATATTACCAATGTCTGTATTGATTAGGTCCCTAGCCTTTGGTACTGCTTCTTGTTCTTTTTTTTTGTGGTGAATTTTTCCGCCTTGTCTTTTTGTCCAGATAAGAGTATATGAAGGAGCAAGTAAAATACTAAAAGGGTGGCAACAACCCCAGGAAAATATGCTTTAGCCAAATCAGAAGAGATCCCGAATTGTGAGGGGGGAGAAAAGGGGATAAAAAGAGGCTCAGAAAGAAAAAAAAAAAGAAAGAAAGAAACAATTAGAAAAAGAAAACCGATAAAGAAAAAATAAAAAAAGAAAAAAATATATATATATTAGATAAACTATTTAAAAAACGTTAAAAAAGAAAATGGTAAAAGTTAAAAAAATTTAGCAGAAGAAGAGAAAAAAGTTGAAAAAGAAAAAAAAATAAAAAAAATTAAATTAACTGCAAGGCTAAAGAATCATGGGGAGACAGCCATGAGTTCCGTGCTTTGCTTTCTCCTCCTCTGGAATTCCGCTGCTCTCCTTGGTATTGAAACTGCTCTCCTTGGTAGGTGAACTCGGTCCTGGCTGGGTTTCTTGTTGATCTTCTGGGGGAGGGGCCTGTTGTAGTGATTCTCAAGTGTCTTTGCCCCAGGCAGAGTTGCACCGCCCTTACTCGGGGCCGAGCTGAGTAATCTGCTCGGATTTGCTGGGTTTGCTTTCGGGAGCTTTTGTTCCCTGAGCACTTTCCGTAGAGTTCCAGAGGATGGGAATGAAGATGGCGGCTTCCCGGTCTCCGGCCTGGAGGAGCCGAGAGTCCGGGGCCCCACTCCTCAGTGCGCCCTCAGAGAACAGCGCCCAATTATTCCCGTCACCCTGACCTCCGGCCACGCTCCGAGCTGACCGAGTCTGCAACCGGTTCAAGGTAACCCCGAGCTTAGAGCTCACTACTCGGCTCTGTCTCTGTAGCCGGCTTCCCCGTTCTAATACCTGTAAGCTCTGCGACACTCAGACACCCCCGATCCTTCTGTGACCCTGCGGGACCTGAGGCCGCACTGACCCCGCCTGGGCTTCACCCCAGTTCAGCCTCTGGAGCGATGTCCCTCAGCAGAACAGACTTTTAAAAGTCCTGATTTTGTGCTCCGTTGCTCTGCCGCTTGCTGGGAGCCGGCCCCTCCCCCCGCGGTCTATCTTCCAGTCGCTTTGGATTCACTTCTCCGCCAGTCCTACCTTTCAGAAAGTGGTTGATTTTCTGTTTCTAGAGTTGTTGTTCTTCTTCTCTTTGATATCCCGTTGGATTTGTAGGTGTTTGCAATTTTTAGATAAGCTATTTAGCTGATCTCCCGCTACCTGAAGTAGTCTCAGCCTGCTACTTCTCCGCCATCTTGACTCCTCTCCTGTCTTTTATGTATTTTGATATGTGTGTTTCTGTGAGGACACAATGTAAAGTCGGGACATTTCAGGACCAAAGAGAGCAGTCTAACCAGAACTCATTTCAAGTGGCAGACTATAAATTACACTCTGTTCCTGGTAGCAATCACACATTGAGTAACACAGTTTTCATTGTCTGACATCAGTAAATGCTCTAATTTATCTGCACAGAAAAATTCCACAGATTTTGTGGAAAATCATCTCAAAAGAAACACACTAAAAGGAGATCGGTCTCATGCACAGCCACCTTCAAAAGGTTTTCACCCTTAGGAACAAAAATACTTCAGCCCCTCAATCCCACAGGTTCTTACATGAACAGTAGTGGCCACCACCACTTCTAACACTCTAGTACATTCTAACCTATCCTAGTTTTGTGGCTGCAGAGTGAACAAAGTCCACACCCCTTAGCCAGCCACATTGAGGTTACAGACTTTCTCACAACTAATAGTCACTAAATAGCTGTTGAGTACCAGGCTTTTGACTGGGTGCTAGGAGTATAGAGTGAAAATAAGTCATCACCCTTCCCACATACAGCTCACAGTCTGGCAGAAAGGAGGCACTGAACAAGAAAATAGTCCAGTACATAAATACACAAAATTGTAATACATGATATGAAGGGAAACAATGTTCCAGCTGAGGTCTAAAGGATGAAAAGGGGCTAGTTGTGTAAAGAGGAGGAGGAAGGGCCATCCTAAGTAGAGGAAGTAGCAGGCACAAAGGTCCTGAGGCGAGAAAGAGTTTAAAGCTGAAGCATCTCAAAGAAGCTCAATGGAACTGAAGTCTAGTAAGTAGAAGAGAGAAGTTCAAGATGAGAGTGTAGAACTAGCAGAGGCCAAATGATTCTTATAGGCTATGCTATGGAGTTTGGACTTTATTTTAAAAGTGATAATAAAATAGTGAAGTGTTTTCTCAGATCTTCTCAGGAAATTCAGTTATGTTGAGAGTTCCTAGGTTAGCAAATGTTTTAGGAAACCAGAAGTCAGGCACCTTCAGTCTATCCCCTTAACCCCTGAAGTGAACACATTTACAGGCCAACTTCTTTGCCATTGAGGACCAGCCCAGACATAAGCCTATGAACCAAGCTAGGCAGCTTCAAACTGAATGTTGGAGTCCCTTCCAGGCCTAGTCAACTCTTTTTCCCTCCTAGATTTGTCTTCTCTTCTCACATACTTTGAGTCTGGGATGTGCTTTTCCCATTCACCCCAGCCTGTCAATCCTGCTCTTGTGCTCATCCCTTCCTGCCTGGTTCCCAGATTACACCTCCCTTGACCAAGACTTCAAGCCCTTCAGCCAATGTAAACCTGATACCCACTGCTTTACTTTCCCTTTTATCTTCCCTTGGGCCATTGATTAGCTAAATGGTCAAGACTCTGCCTCTTGGGGAAATCTTCCCTTGCCATTGCTTTGAAGCAATTTTAGTCTTTCTTCAACCTTTCCCCCTATTCTGATATGTTGAAAGACATCTCACAAGCATTTGTCATCTACTAACAATAGATAACCTTTATGAGCACTTTCTATATGCCAAGCACTGTCTTAAGTACCTTCCACACAGCCTCTTATTTAATTTGTGTACAATTCCATAATACAAGGCTGGCAGATGATATTTTCCAAAGGTGGCCACAATACCTCTTGTTTTTCCTGCTTTTCAAGATCCTTACCACTCCCCCAATAAGAGGTAGAGTTTAATTCTCTGCATTCGAACCTGGGTGCCCAGTGACTCATTGTAATCAATAGAGTGCAGTGGAAATGACTGTGTGATTTCTGAGGTTTGGGCATACAAAGGGGTGTGGCTTCCCCTTGTTAGAGGAGACTCCCTTTTGAAGTTCTGAGTTGCCATGTAAGAAGTCCAACCCTGAGACTGTCAAGCTGGAGAGGCCATATGTAAGCACTCCAGGGAGCAGACCACCTGTGCCTACAGCCCACAGCCAGTACTAACTGCCAACTGCGGATGTCCAGCTCAGTCAAGCCTTCACATGGCCGCAACCCCAGATGATATGTGACTGCAATCAAATGAGAGTTCCTAAGTAGATTGGCCCATCCCCATCTTTCCCCAGTTCCTGACCCACAAAGTTACAAGTGGCTGTTCAAAACCAATAAGTTTTAGGATCGTTTGTTACAAATCAATGGTAACCAGAACAATGGGTGTTGTTATTGGCCCTGTTTTACAGTAGAGGAAACTTAGAACCAAACCATGTAAATCCCTTGTCCAAGGTCAAAGAGCTAATAAGTGGTAAGACCCAAATCTTAGGTCTTCCACATCTCAGGCCTATGCTGTTAGCCTGGAAGTGGTCACATCCACCTGCTAAGCAAGGGTCTGTGAAGCCCAGTGAGGGAAGATACAGAGTTCTTAGCTTGTGGATCCCTACTCAGGAATGAAAACCAAAATTGAGAACTCTTGTTCTAGGCTCATATCAGAGATTAATTAACCTCAGGAATTGCCCTCCGGACTACAAGGTGGAGCCACATGTCCCAGGCAGTCTCTGCTCCATGCCTACCCTCTTGTATAATTAACAGGGGCCTTCTCTTCTCTTTCAGAAAGCAGCAAAAACTGCCAGTTAAGAACATGGATGGGGCTCTGCCATTGAGTGGCTGGCTGTATAACCTTGGAGTGAGAGGTTACTCCACTTCTCTGAGCCTCAGGTGTCTCTGCTAGAAAATGGGATGATGATAACAGACCTCAGTTCATAAGGTTGTTCCGTGGAATTAAGTGAAATAATGTATGTAAAGCACTTACCACATTTCTTGGTAGTTAATATGTTCCAGTTAAATGTTCCTTCAAGCTAGAGGCAGATACACATTCAGACTATGAAAAAAACACACCATTTTCCTCATTCTTGCTACTTCAGGAAGCCCTTCAATGATACTTAATTTACCTGGCTGTCCTCACAGAAGCAGTGATTCTAGGTAGAATACCTTCCAGAGTTGGTCAGAGAATGTGCCCAGAGTGAAAGGAGGCTGTCCTAACACAGGGTTTATGTCCTCATTTCTCCATCTGAAAGCGGGATTGCCATAACAGAATGATTAAGAATTTGGGTACCTAACTTTGCTGGCTCTCAGTCTCCTTGTATGAGAAATGGAAATGATATTGATTGCCTCACAGTGGATGTAAGCAGTCGATGAGATGATGAATGTCTGGCACCTGGAACACAGAGCTCAAAGAATAATGGCTCTTACCTCCCTCTCTACTCTTCTTTGGGCCATTCTCTAAAGGGTGGTTAAGTATCCTATCTCTCCCTCCTCTAAAGATAGCCAGGCATGTAGCAAGGGCTTTTAAGGATTTGAATTCCTGCAAATTTGAATTTGCAGAAACTCAAGCAAAACTGGGGGCACCCTCCTGCTCCACCCTTTCTTTGGTACTTACAAGTCCCTCTACCATCCCTGGGAGACAGTAAGATCGCAGTTTGGAGCTTCAATGGGTCTTGGTGCTGTCATATGAACTTAGGACTTTGGCAAGCCTGCAAGGAAGCAAAAAGATGGTAACAAATGGGCAGAAGATATGAACAGACACTTCTCCAATGAAGACATACAAATGGCTATCAGACACATGAAAAAATGTTCATCAACACTAGCTATCAGGGAGATTCAAATTAAAACCACATTGAGATATCACCTTACACCAGTTAGAATGACCAAAATTAGCAAGACAGGAAACAACATGTATTGGAGGGGATGTGGAGCAAGGGGATCCCTCTTACACTGTTGGTGGGAATGCAAGTTGGTGCAGCCACTTTGGAGAACAGTGTGGAGATTCCTCAAGAAATTAAAAATAGAGCTTCCCTATGACCCTGCAATGTCACTACTGGGTATTTACCCCAAAGATACAGATGGAGTGAAAAGAAGGGCCATCTGTACCCCAATGTTTATAGCAGCAATGGCCACGGTTCCCAAACTGTGGAAAGAACCAAGATGCCCTTCAATGGACGAATGGATAAGGAAGATGTGGTCCATATACACTATGGAGTATTATGCCTCCATCAGAAAGGATGAATACCCAACTTTTGTAGCAACATTGACGGGACTGGAAGAGATTATGCTGAGTGAAATAAGTTAAGCAGAGAGAGTCAATTATCATACGGTTTCACTTATTTGTGGAGCATAACAAATAACATGGAGGACATGGGGAGATGGAGAGGAGAAGGGAGTTGAGGGAAATTGGAAGGGGATGTGAACCATGAAAGACTATGGACTCTGAAAAACAATCTGAGGGTTTTGAAGGGGCGGGGGTGGGAGGTTGGGGGAACCAGGTGGTGGGTATTAAGGAGGGCACGTATTGCATGGAGCACTGGGTGTGGTGCAAAAACAATGAATTCTGTTAGGCTGAAAAGAAAAAAAAAAAAGATGGTAACAAATAGGGGTCATGGAAAGAGTACTGGATTTAGGAGTCAGAAGACCTGAATATCAGACTCATGGATCTTTCCCTTTTCAGCCACCTCTTCTGGCCAGTGGCATTGAGCATCAGTTTGCTTATCTGTAAAAGGGGAACAATAGCATCCCTGTTTCACTAGTATTGCAAGCATATTGTGAGGCTTGAAGAGGATAAGTAGGCATGGTGGTTTCTGTTGATGTTCATTATTGCTGCTAGTCTTAGGCAGGGGTCTAGTCTACTTACACAAAACCAAGACACCATTAGAAGTTCTCAGAGAGAAGCAAAGGGCAGAAGCTTAGTTCTGTACACTGGGTACCACTTCCATTCTCCTGGAAGGGAGTAAACTTATTGCAATATTCTCGTATTTCTCACCTCTGGGAATGGCAGCAGCCTGACTAGCTCTGTAGAAGCAAGTTTAGACTTCTAGACTCACACTGTACTCATTGTCCACATGTAATCTTCATCAGGTCTAATGGAGTAAATGAGAATAATCAGTCCTTATAGAGCATTTGCAGTGTACCAGGGATGGTTCAAGTGCTTTATTTGGACCATTTCATTTCATTCATGGAACGATTATGATGAGGTAGTTGCTTTTATTATTCCTAGTTTATAGATGAAGAAAGGTACAGAAAGGTTAAGTAACTCATCCAAGATAACACAGCTGGTAAGGAAGGGATCCAGGCAGGTTTTGAGTCCCCAAGTTGCCTCCAGAGCTTTTGCCCAAAACCAGTGCAGTACTACTCTCCTGCTGCATCTGCCTCCATCATCATTGCCAAGATTCCCGCAGCATCTCCTAGAGGGTATAACCGTCCCTGGTCTTACCCTTCTCTAGACCATCCCCCACACAGCTACCAGAGAACTCCTTCTAAAAGACAGCTCTGATCACCTCACTCTCACTCAAAACTTTTCAAGGGCTTCCCATTTCTCAGCATTTTGAAGTCTAGGCTCCTTCAATGGGCTCACAAATCTCTGTGGTCTGGCTCTTACTTGCCACACTTCAGCCTGCTTCTCACTGAATTCTGTTCATCTTACACTTGGCCACTGCTGTGTTCTGTGCTTTTTCATTCTGCTACATCTTAGTGTGTTCAATTCCTTATTCCTCTTGAAATGTCTCTTCATCACCCAAAAACTTCTACTGACCAGCTCAAATATGAAACCAGCACTGACTTTCCCTGGTCACCTCATCTCTGTTCCCTGAGCATTTGGGGCTTGTTTCCATTACATTGGAATGCAATAATTTATCTGCAGAACTATGTGCCCCACAGGCCATGAGGTCCTGGAGGCAGGATCCTCCCCATCTCCCCAACACCTCTCACCAGGCCAATACAATATACCATTAACAAACAAGTGTTAAAAAATACTTCCAGGTGTGTGAAACATTGTTGCAGTTATTACTGATAACACAATATCAGATGACTCCAACCTCTAGGTTGGACCTCTAGATTGGACCCTAGGACTCCAACCTCTCACTTTGGCTTCCTACAAGAATGCAGCCCAACAACTCTACCCTTGTCCCTGCTATCTTCTTAGACAACACCAAAACCTCAAAGTGCTTCAATTTCAGCATCTGGACACACACCCCTTCATTCATCTTTCTTTTCTCACTCTCCCAGGCCTCCAGGCTCCAACAGATGCTGGAGAAGAGCGCTCACTGATTCCATCACCAATCCAGAGAACACAGGATCCATTTTTTTGGACCACCTGCTTTCCCATGTAGCTTTACTTAAGATAAGGCACAGAATTTTCAAGATATGCATTTACCACCGGTCTGTGAAGTTCTCTGGGGCATCTTCCACCCCTTGGGAGTGTCTGTGGAATGACTGAATGAATGATCGAACAAATGATTTTGAGTCCCATGTTCTGGAAGATTATTTGACTCAATTCTTTCATCAGGATGCTGCTAAGAGCAGCCCTTCTAGGTCACGTGTGTAAGGGTTACTGGAAAACACTGCACTACATATCTTGTCAGAGGGTACAGGAAAGTTCTTCCTTTAGGACTTCCCAGGGCACAGGGTGCCTCAAGGCCTAGCCTCCATCAGGTGTCAGGTCAGTGGGAGGAGATGCAGGAGAAGGAGCAACATTTATCCATTTGAAAGGGGGACCATCATCCAACTTACCTCTGCCCCAGCCCTCAGGGCACACCTGAGAGGCTCCCAGGGAATCTGCCAGGTGTTTTATTTTATTTTATTTTATTTTTGCATTGGTGTGTAAATGATGTCTAGCTGCCTTTCCGGCCTCAGGGAGGTTTCTATTTAATTCAGTCTCTGGAGACACGTCTCTGGCAACCTGCAGCCTTAGTGGCGAGGTTTATCTGATTGTGCATGCAGGCCCACCTCCCTGTTCTGCTTCAGGAGGCTTTGCTATTTATTGCACACCCTGCATTGCACAAGCTGTCACCTCTTCTCTGAAGCTGTCCCAGCCACGTGTCTCCCAACCCCTGCCCAAGCCCTCCTCTCGCGGACTGTGTTACGCACATGAACAGAACCAGGTACTCATCAGCTTTTGCTTCCTGACAATCACCCCACAACTTGTGAGCT
>NW_019154093.1:5905771-5910944 GCF_002288905.1 Enhydra lutris kenyoni
AGAGGAGAAGGGAGTTGAGGGAAATTGGAAGGGGATGTGAACCATGAAAGACTATGGACTCTGAAAAACAATCTGAGGGTTTTGAAGGGGCCGGGGTGGGAGGTTGGAGAAGCCAGGTGGTGGGTATTAAGGAGGGCACCTATTGCATGGAGCACTGGGTGTGGTGTAAAAACAAGGAATTCTGTTATGCTGAAAAAAAATTTTTTTAATAAATAAATAAATAAAAGTAAAAAAAAAAAAGAAAGAAAATAATAAATAAATAAATAAATAATTTTTTAAAAAATGCAATAGGAGAGCTACTCTAGGTCACCGTGAAGACAGGTGTCAGAACCACGGCTATGTGTCAGGTCTTGAACTTGGTCTTGAACTTGGCAGTAAGAGTTTTTGAGACTGCTACTATCCCATTCAGTGCTGGGTGCCTAGTCCCATGAAGCTGCCTGCTCTATGAGGCTCTGGGGTATACCCGCCTGGGGCTCCTCAGAGGCTCCAGAGTTCACTCCCAACCCCATTGTGTGGCTTCTTTTCCCTAGGAGTATCTGTCTCCCCTCTCTGTGCTTTCCACAATATTCCCACAGTTCCCATGAAGCTGGTATTGCAGGGAAAGGTGGGGTGGCTATGCTCAGGGACTGTCCCTTTCCCAACCAACTAGGATTCCAGTTTCCTGTCCTGCATTCACTGACTGGGCCCAAGGAAGGGTGCCAATCAGTGCCATTTCCACTATGAATACAGAACCCTAAAGGGAACAAGGCAACTGTCACCACCCTATTTAAAAATCAAAAATGTCCAGTGACCATAATTTCACCCAGCAGACCCCTGGGGACTTTGTGAAAATAAATGGTCCACTCCGGGCAGCCTTGTCTCTTCCATCTCACCTAAATCTCCAGCTGACTTCACTCTGGGGTTCTGTACTCTTTTGTGGGCCCTGAAGCATCTCCATATGTCCTTCCCTTCCTAACTGACCTACTTCTTCCTATAGGAGTCTTGTGGGTCAGTTTATCCTCTTAAGAGTGCTGAAAGCAAAATTAACAATTCCAACCACTTACAAAAGAGGTAATTTGATGCTTTTTACCAAAAGGAGATTTGTCACATCGGGAACAGACATGTATGGGTAAAGGCAGACTACCTTCATGAAGCAGCAATGGCTGGATCCCAGCAGCTGGAAAAGATTTGGAAGTAGCTGCTAAAATGGCAAGATGATTGGTGGTGCAAAGGGCATGAGAACCAGGGAATTAAGAACATCCAAGAGAATAGGACTTAGGGGAATAATACACTGTTTGTAAGATATTTAGCTGAGGCATTTTCTTAATATCTCTGAGTGGTTGAAGAAGGTCATTTTCCTGGCTACTCAAAAAGAAGCATGGTGGATATGGCATCTGCCGTTGGAAAGCTACAATACAAACGTTTGTGGGTGTGTGTGGATGTGATGTTGAGTCACAATATTGTTAATCATGAGGAAGTTTAGGAATTGAGGCAAACTTTCTCCCACCTCCCATTTGCTGACAATTACGGCAGGCTGGCTGTGAATTACCAGCCATCTTTCCTTTCTTTTCCAACTCTTGTAATTGGGGTAGAATGCCTCTGTTAAACAAGCATGCCTCCAGAACTTGAGCTAAGTTAAAGCCCTTTATATATTAGGCAATAAATCGGAATATGTTTCCCCATCTGGTATCCAAATTTAGGAAATCTGTGATTTTGCATGAGCCACGAAGAAACACAGCAAAGCCTGGGGTTCTGTGGTATTTACGGGTGCTTGGGAGGTGTGTGGTAGTGGTGGAGCCTCTGTGCTTTCTAGTAACTTCTGGGATGCCTGTGTAGCCTTGGACAAGTATCTTAATCTCTCTGTGTGTCTCAGTATTTTCATCAGCAAAATGGAAGTAATAAGAGCACCTGCCCCATAAGGTTGTCAAGAAGTTTAATAAGATAATCTGGGTAAAGTGCTTAGAATGCCATCTGGAAGAGAGGGACTCAGCAAACATTAACAACCTCAACTACTACGACTGAAGTTCATAAAATTCCAAGAGCATGAAGGCATCCTAGTACAAGAGACCTTTTGGAACAACACAAAGCAAATGTAGCATCAATGAGCTTTCTCTCAGACAAGGTGGCTTCCCCTAACGCAATTGTCCACCATTACCCAGTTTAGGTTAAACCCACCTCCCTGCCTAGCATCACACACCTTTACAGCTGGATATGGCTGGACGAAAACCACAAACCATGCTGACTGCTCTCCCTCTGTTTATGTCCCCAACTTCAAACAGGCTCTTTGTGCAACCTGGTAACTATCCTACATGCTCCTGGCTCATATTCTCTCCTTTGTCCTAGAAAACCATTTCACACTTCCTTCCTTCTTCTTCTCCTCACCCTCAGCTATAACCTTGCTTCCCAGCTCCTTGAGAAAATGGAGACACTTGGAAGGTAGCTTTCACAGATTCCGAATGCCTTGGCTAACTTCCTGATTGATACTTGCCTCTTTGCTGGTAAGTGCTACCCTGTTCCTGCTTCTCTCTTAAGCTATCCTCCCACCACTGGGGCATTGGTTCTCATCCCTTCTGGCCTCAGGAGGGTAGCTGTCAACCTGAAAATATCTCTTCTGTTTCCCTCACATCAGTTTTCTTTTCTTTCTGACCATTCTCAAAAGCATTCAATGATTGATTAGAAAAAGAAAAAAAAAACCCTCTTGATTATACCTCCCTCACCCTGGACAGTGACCCATTTTTCCACTCCCCTTTACAGGAAAGCTTTCCAAAAACATTGCCTGTACCTGCTCTATCTATGTCTTATCCCATTCCCCTAGAACCCACTGGACCAGCTTCCATTCTTGCGGTTCCACCAAGTAGCTCCTGTCGTGGTCTCCAGCAACTTCATGCCACCCAATCCATGGTGGGCTCTCAGCCTCTCAGCAGTGGTTCTAACAGCTGGTCATTCCCTCCTCCTTCCCTTCTCTTTCTGCTCTTAGTTTCTGATCCTCTTCTAGCCTTATTGGATAAGAAGTCTTTTCAGCCTACTTTGCTACTCCTTATCTCTCTTGCCTTTCAACACAGAAGGGCAGTCTCAAACTTCTCTTCTCCATCTGAACTAGGTTGTCTTATCTGGTCTTGCAGCTTAAAATACCACATCTAGGCTAATGACTCCCAAGGGTTGTCTTCAACCAAGACATTATGTATTGAACATCTAATGGATGTCTCTAACCTAAAGTATCCAAAATTGAACTCCTGTTTGCTCTCCCCACATTAACTCCTCTTGGAGTCTTTCCTATTTCAGAAAATGGCAACTTGATTCTTCCAGCTGTTCAAGCCCCACATCTTAGAATGATCTCAACTCCTCCTTATATCCCCCATATCCAAATGGATATATTTGTCAGCAAATCCTGATAGCTTTCCTTTCAGAATCAAGCCAGAATAAGACTATTTCTGACCACCACTGATGCTGCCATGCTGGCCAAAGACATTATCATCTCCTACCTGGATTATTTCAATAGTCTTTGCTATAGGCTGAATATTTTGGTCCCTGCAAAATGCATATGTTAAAAAATGATCTCCAGTGTGATGATAATAGGGAGTGGGCTGATTGGGAGGTTTTGGAGGGTCATGAGGATAGAATTCTAATGAATGGGATTAGTGCCCTTATAAGAGGGAGCTCCCTTCCTCCTTCCACCAGGTAAAGACATAACAAGAAGACAGCTGTGTATGAACCAGAGAGTGGGCTCTCACCCATCACCCAATCTGCTGATGTCTTGAATTTGGACTTCCCAGCTTTCAGAATTGTAAAAAATAAATTTTTGTTGATTCTAAGGAATCTAGTTTATGGCATTTTTTTATAGCATCCCAAACTGACTAAGACAACCTTTTAAAAATTAATCAATTAACTAACTATTGAAGTATAATGTTATATTAATTTCAAGTGTACAACAGATTGATTGAATAATTCTATACTTAATCCCCACCACAATAAGTGTAGTCACCATATGACGTTACTTCAATCTTATTGATTATATTCTCTATGCTATACTTTTCATCTCTAACTTATTTCTTTAACTGGAAGTTTATACTTCTTAATACTCTTTATTAATACTCTTTATTACATCTATTTCCCCTCCCCTCTCTCTGGCAACCAGTTGTTCTTTGTATTTGAATCTGTTTGATTTCTGTTTGTTTGTTTTTTATTTTTCAGATTGCACATATAAGTAAAATCATATGGTATTGGTTTTTATTCTGACTGACTTCTTTCACTGACCCTCTAGGTCCATCCATGTTGCTGCAAATGACAAGATCTCATTCCTTTCTATGGCTGAGTAATATTCCATTGTGTATGTCTCTCTCTGTGTGTATGTGTGTGTGTATGTGTATCTCACATCTTCTTAATCCATTCATGTATTGATGGATACTTAGATTGCTTCCATATCTTGGCCATTGTAAATAATGCTGCAATAAACATAGGGGAGCATACCTTTTTGAATTAGTGTTTTCATTTTCTTTGGGTAAATACCTAGTAGTAGAATTACTGGATCATATGATGTTTCTATTTTTTAACTTTTTTAGGAACCTCCTAACTGTTTTCCATAGTTGTTACACCAATTTACATTTCCACCAATGGTACATAAGTATTCCCAAAAGGAAATGGTTTCGATGAATAGAAGTTTAGTAGCTGCCACAAAAAAGAAACTGGGGATCAACATAAGCCTACTCCAAGCCATATAATGACAAATTCGGTTTTTTTGGTAACTTTGGATAAGTTAAAATCAGTATATGTTAGTTTTTATTCTCTAAAACATTCTCATCCCAATTCTTTTTTCTCCCAATTCTAATACACCCTTCAAAAAGGTGAAGCGTTTAAGATTTATTTGCCCAAGATCACCAGTTTTTCACTTTTTCTACTGAATTCTACTCACTGGCCTATCCTGCAATCTATCCTGCATACCTGAGATCTGCTGCACAGAGGTTTAGAGGAAATATCCATCTTGTTACACTATTATTATCATCATTGAGAGTGATGTTGCTCCTCTGGGACTTAGTCCAGACAGCCAGGGGTCACTATGATGGCCAGAATGTCCACCAGGTCAAGCCCTCCAGAAACAAAAAGATCTCTGTATGGCCAAGGGAATCTCTAGTTGCCTATCTGTTGGCCTTTCATTCCAACCAACCTGCAACAAACAGATACTCCAACAGGACAAAGG